>NC_066523.1:4877580-5177580 GCF_024679095.1 Eriocheir sinensis | reverse complement strand
GTGGGGAATGGGAAGGGATGGGTAGGGTTAGAGGGATTTTAACTAAAAGGGATGGGATGGGAAGGGAAGAGGGGAAGGGAGTGGGGAGAGGAAAAGGATGAGGAGAGAAAGGTAGAAGGGAGGAATGGGTTGGTTAAGAAATGTTCATAGTTTAATTAAGGAAGGGAGTGGATGGGAAAGGAAGAGGGGAAGGGAATGGGAAGAGGCGAGGGATGGGGAGGGAAGGGTAGGTAAAGGGAGGGATGGTCACCACGTGGGAGGTGGACACGTGCCCTACAAGAAAAGAGAAGGGAGGGAGAGAAGGGAGGGAAGGGAGAGAGAGGGAGGGAGGGAGGAGAAAGAAGAGAAAAGGATGGGATGGGGGGGCTGTGGAGTGGCCGCGTACACACACACACACACACACACACACATACACACACCATAACAATGCCTCACAGCCTGTCCACATCCATACACATAATCAGGAACAACACACACACACACACACACACACACACACAGCCTGGCGCTGCGCTGCCAGGCTTCATGGTCTGACAGGGCGGCGGTTCGATCCCGCTCAGGCCAGATTCTATCAGTTGACTAGGAGTGGTTACTGTCCCCCCTTGAGCAAGGGTGATGGGGTGTGTGGTGTGTGGTCCTGACAGTGCCCAGAGATCGACGAAATGAGTACTTGCTCTTTTGAGAGGGTACCTGCTTGCGATTATGAGTCCAACTCGCTATCAGGCCGTGGTGAATTACACACACACACACACACACACACACACACACACACACACACACACACACACACACACACACACACACACACACACCGCTCCGGTAGCTCAATCGGTTAGAGCGCCGCTCTGCAAGGCTTCACGCGGTTCGAGCCCCGCTCAGGTCAGATTCTTTCCGTTGACTAGGAGTGGTTACTGTCCCCCCTTGAGCAATGGGGATGGGGTGTGTGGTGCGTGAGGTCCTGGCAGTATCCAGAGATCGACGATAATGAGCAATTGCTCACGTCGGGAGGGTACCTGATGACGAAAGCGAGTCCAACTCGTGATGAGGCTGTGCTGAATTACACACACACACACACACACACACACACACACACACACACACACACGGTATATCCTTCAAACTCCATCTAATCATATAGTAATTATTTGCGTAAAAGAAGAAGAAGAAACATGTTGTCGTCCTGTTTGTTGTCGTCATTGCTGAGCTCCTCCTCCTCCTCCTCCTCCTCTTAGGACACTTGCAGTAAACTTCGTGACGTTGCTCTGGAGTCTTGTTTCCTTTTTTTTATTTTTTCATTTTTTTTTTCATTTTTGCAAACGTACATCCTCCTCCTTTTCTCTTCCTCCTCCTCCTCCTCCTCCTCCTCTTTTTTTTCTTCTTCGTCTCTTCCCCCTCCTCTTCCTCCTCCTCCGTCTCATTCACCTTCTCCTCATCATCGCCTTCCTCTTTCTCTGTCTACATCTCATATTTCTCGGTTTCCTCCTCATCCTTACTCTACTTTTCCGTTTCCTCTTCCTTCTCAGTCTTCTCCGCTTCCTTTTTTCCTTCTGTCTTCTCCTTTTCTGTTTCCTCCTTCTAACTCTCCTCCTCCTCCTCCTCATTCTTCTCCGTCTGTTACTTCTCCTCCTCCTCCTCCTCCTCCTTATCCCGTTTCCCCATAAAAACAGACTCCTTCCCACATTTTTTGCGTACCCCGTCCTCTCTTCACAAAAAAAGACCCTCCCCCTTTTTTTCCTCTTTGGGTATTTTCCACTCCTCTCGTGTGTTTACCTCATTTAGTTGGTGTACCTTGCTCGTTCCTGTTTGTTAAGGCTGATAAGAAGGGAAGTTAAAAAAGCGGGTATCCTGTTACTGTTTTTTTATTGTTATTAGTTTTATTACCGTCCTCTTTTTTCTACCCTGGTGTTGTTTGGACAAATATAGAACATGGACCAAATGCCACAGACTTTGAAACTAATCTTGAACGTGTTTTTTAGTTTAACTTTTTTTATGACTCGTTCGCTTCGGTAGTTAACGGAGGGATAAATCATTTTCTTTTTCGGTAACAGTGTTCTGAATATGGTTAAGAGGCCATTATAGAGCATTTGATCCCATTAGAAACTCCTTACGTACATCATAAAGAGGTTAAAGAGGTGCAGGACGAAGCCTTATTTTTTCATGTCAAGCTTTTAAACACTCCTGGCTGCTCTTGTACGCTTTCGGCTCTAGCAACAAATATTTCCATTGGCCACACAGATTAGTCAGGTTCTTATCATTGTTTCTTCTCGTTCACGGTGCAGCAGCCTTGTCAAACTATCACAAGGCTCATACAACTAACCTTGGAAACAGTAACACCACAACCTCTACGAAAGCCTTACCAAATGTGAATGTGTGAGCCCCGAAATGGTTGAGAATATGGGCCCGAGGTTCGTTCCCAAAGACAAAGAATATGAAAGAATAATAACTCAAAGAGAAGGATATTGGAGTACTCTAACTTAGCTGATTGTACGTTGACTTCGAGTAAGATAAAGACATGGTTACATTTCTTTCCTTAGATGCATTGAACAGTTAAATCACACTGTCAATATTAGGCTCTCTTAAAGGGTTAGTGAGATTGATAATATACATGAGGAACAAAACGGCCCACGAGAGATATGTGAAACTATATTGATAAATGCGTAAGAAATAAAAAAAATGTAAAAAATGTGTTTAGGGGAATTAATCAGGAAAGAGAACAGTTATGGCGGTAGTGGTAATGGTGATGGTAGTAATAGTAGTAGTAGTAGTAGTAGTAGTATATTATTGTGGTGGTGGTGGTGGTGGTGGTGGTGGTAGTGAAGGTGGTACTGGGGTGGTGGTGGTGGTGGTGGAAGGTGGAGAGGTTGACAAACTGCTTTCTCCTGTGAATGTTGGCCTCAAGGAGTTTTTGCTGGTGGTGGTGAGGTGGTGATGTTGTTGCTTACACACACACACACACACACACACACACACACACACGCACACACGCACACACGCAAACCACATCATAACAACAACAATAACAACAACACAACATACGAAGCTAGATCAAAAGAAAGAAATAATAAAAAAAAACTTACATCCTCATATTTATCCCTTTTTTTCATCTTAGTTTCTTTAGTGTCTATTTTTCAGCTTCCCTCCTCCTCCTCCTCGCCCTCCTCCTGCTCCTCCTCGCCTTTCCTCTTTATTTTCTAAGTGTTTATTTATTGCCGCTAATGATGACAGAGGAAGGGTTGGTAAATTAAATGAGAGAGAGAGAGAGAGAGAGAGAGAGAGAGAGAGAGAGAGAGAGAGAGAGAGAGAGAGAGAGAGAGAGAGAGAGAGAGAGAGAGAGAGAGAGAGAGAGAGAGAGAGAGAGAGAGAGAGAGAGAGAAGATCTGGGAAGAAGGAAGGAAGAAAATGAGAGAAGAATATAGAGAAACAAGGGGGAAAGGAAGGAGAGGAAAAGGTTAGTTTCTGGAGACTATATACTGCCCGGAAAAGTTAAAGTATTGGGTGTTACCTATTGGCAGATGGTATAGTTTTAAGCAACAAATAAAAACAAAGGATAACGTTTTTTGTTTTAATATGCGAATAAGAAACGTTTCTGAAAAAGCTTTTGGAATATGCGTAGAAGAAACGGAATGGATTGGAACGTTCATGGAATATGCGTGATAAAGGAAACTGAAGGGAAGGGAACGCCATGAAACTACTGAACTCTGAAATATATGTAAAAAAAAAAGAGAAAAAAGCGTGGTTGAAGTCACTGAGCCTCCCAGCGGAAAGGAAGTGGGGAAAAGACAGGTATAAGAAAGAAGAATACATAGAATGTAGAGCGAACTAACTCTGTGGTGGAGTAGAGCATGGTGGTGGTGGTGGTGCTGGTGATGGTGGTGGTGGTGATGGTGGTGGTGGTGGTGGTGGTGGTGGTGGTGATGGTGGTGGTGGTGGGGAGAATGAGAAGGGTGAAGGGGATGGAGTAAGGAAGAAAGGATGAACCAGGAGGGATGGGCGGAATGATTAAAGAAGAGCAAGATGAATAGGAAAACTCAGACCTGATGTGGAAGTGAAAATATGTTTGCGGATGATTAGAAATACCATATAACGTGCAACTTTCGTATTAGGTAAGTGGGCAACGACTCCTCATAAAAAAATATTAAAACCTTGGGATAACTAAATAAATGAGAACACTAACTCTTGCAACAGAAAGATGGACGGAATAAGTTACACGTTAAAGGGAAACATACTTCTGTAACTCTCTTGCATTAAGAATGAATAGATTAAAAAATAACGTGGAAATGGTTCACAAATTACTGATATCTTTCACCGTATGAGACTAATAAAAGGCACTACTTCTTAAATATAACAGCCTCTGCGCGTATGTATTTAGAGGAGAAAATAATATAAATTAGAGAGTTTTGTCCGCTATTACACTAGAAAAATATCCCCCGTTTTCCAAAATATATATAAATTCACGCTTGTAATATTTTCTCCTGCGAACTGGACGGAAAAAAGGTTCGCTATTGTATTTTACGTCGGAAAGGTTAAATCTCTTCTCGCTTTTTGGTCGCGACGTATTTCTTTGGGGAGCAGAGCAAGTCAATGTCTTTCTCTCTATATTTTTATGTGAGGCAAAAATATCCTCCCGTTCTTTCGCGAGAGACGGACTGAACCTTAAATATTTACTCGGCTGTTTGTTGTGCCTTGTGTATCTGAAAGACGGGGAAAGGATACTGCCGCTGCCGCCTGTACTTCATTAGGTCTGCGTTTTGTGAATGGAAGAGGAGGAGGAAGAGAAAGAGAAAGAGAAAGAGAAAGAGGAAGAATAAGAAGAAGAAGAAGAAGAAGAAGAAGAAGAAGAAGGAAAAGAAGAAGATGAAATATAATAATTATAATAATAATAATAATAATATGAAATAAAATAAATAAAACAATGAAAACGATGAATTCAAAGACATATATATAAACAACTATCTATCTATCTACCTATCTTCTTTGTATCTATCTAGCAATTTATGTAGTCTTTTCTTCATATTTCCTCCCTGTAAAATTTCCATGTCCTGTTCTATATAGAGGCCACGGTGACACGGGGTTTGCCTCCCAACCATTTCCTGCTTGCACAATGCCCGAGGAAGAGGTGGGAGGGGAGGAGCCTTCTGCTCCATTCTGTCCTAAACTCCATTCACTCTAGCAGGAAAAATAAACCCCTCCCCCTTCTCCACTAAGTGCCTACCATTGGCTAACCCCCAACCAAGCCACGCCCCCTCTCTAACTAAGGCTGATTCTGATTGGTCGATGCTGGGAAAGGTTAAATCTTATTGGTGGATGATTTACTCTCGTGGGTGTGGCCTATTTGCCGAGTTAACGTGAATAGGATACACCACACGTAGTTTATCAGCAGAAGCCCAATAGACACCCTCGCTAGAGACCAACAACTATCCTGGTATCTGTTCTTCCTATGTCTCTTATGTATTCCTATGCACGAATATATGTGACTGAGATCGAGACAACACCTGGGGACGACAAACCATCAGGAACAGAGCGAGACAGGAGAATCACGCGACCCTCCCGATCTGTCAGGCTGCTCGTTTTTATATGCTGAGGCGATGGGAAGGAGGGAAGCTGTGTATGAGGATGAAGCGAGGGAAGGAAGAATGAGGGAAGGAGTAGGAACTGAAGGGAGGAAGGAAGAGGAAGGAAACGAGAAGAATTAAGAAGGAGAAAGGGAAGGAAGGAAGGAAAAAGGGAAGGAGAAGAGGTAAGCCGTAGGAAGGGGATATGGTGTGAAGACATAGGGAAGGAAAAGGGTAGAGATGGGGGCGAATAGTGAGGAGGAAGAGAAGGAAGGAGGAAGGGGGAGAAGGGGATGTGAGGCGGAAGGGAAGGAAGAAGGAGGGAAGGAGAAGAGGTAAGAAGAAAGAGATGTGGTATAAAGAGGAAGAGAATGAGAGGAGAGAGGAAAAATGTCAGAAAGAAGAATGGAAAAAAATAAGGAAAACGGAAAGAAGGAAAAGAAGGAAGGAAAGGAGACGTAAGATGGAAAAAGGCGGAAAAGGGAGGTAAGACGAAGGAAACAGGAGACAAATAAGGAAAGAACAGGAAAGAAAGGAAAGAAAGGAAGGAATAGAGAAAAAGAGGGAAAAAAACAGTGTACAGAGAGAAGCAATTCATTAAGGAAGGAAGGAGACTGAATGAGAATAGAAAGATCAGATGAAACAAACGGAGGTTGAGAAGAAAGAATAGAAGAAATATATGAAGCAGGAAATGATAAAAATAAGAGAAAACAACAAAAGAAACCAAGAAGTAAATACAAAGATGAGGAATAAAGAGAAGCTATTTTCTCTTCCTACGTGTAACAAAAAAAGACTGACAAAGAAAGATACGAGTGAATGAGTTACTGAAAATAGGAAGAAGGAAGAGAGGAGAGTGCAGGGGAAGCTTAAGGGCATGAGAGAAAGAGAAGATGAGGAGGAGGAGGAGGAGGAGGAGGAAGAACACCTGGAGGGAAAAACGCAGGTGTGAGAGAGAAGAAGAGAAACCTGGAGGAAGGTAATGAGAGAGAGAGAGAGAGAGAGAGAGAGAGAGAGAGAGAGAGAGAGAGAGAGAGAGAGAGAGAGAGAGAGAGAGAGAGAGAGAGAGAGAGAGAGAGAGAGAGAGAGGGCAGGAAGAAGAGAAAAAAAATAGAAGGAAAAGAGCAAGTGCTGTGTTGGGAAGAGAAGGAAAGGAAATCAAGAGAAAGGACAGAAAAAAAGAGGGAACAGAAGGGAAAAGGAGAAGCGAGAGGAGAGAGTTGTGTAAGAAAGAAAGGGAAGGAAACAGAAAGGAAGGTTAGAATAACAGGAAAAAAAAGATAAAGAGAGAAAGAGAGGGAGAGAGGGCAATGTCTAAAGGAGAAGAGAGGAGACACGAATGGTTCTCCTCCTCCTGCCCAGCACTAGACGGTCACCTTGGCAGCTATTCTGATGTCCCTGGGTTGACAATGTATAATGACGGCTGCATGGAAGGGAGGGACGGTGCGGCGGGTTGCCCTCTGTCGTGTGTCTGTGTGTGTGTGTGCTGTCTCCCTCACCCTCGCTCTCCCTTCCTCCCTCCCTTCCTGTCCCTCTCTCTACCTCACCCTCTTCCTCCCTCTCCTCCTGTCCTCTATTCTCTATGTTATCGCCAGCACGCGCCCTTGACACTTTGTTTTTTTATGTAATTTATTGTATTATACGGATTCTAAGGCTTTGTTTTTCTCTGTCAGTCTGTCTGTTTGTCGGTTTGTTGGTTTCTCTCTCTCTCGTTTACCTGTCTTTATTTCACCTATCTCATAACCAAGCCATTCACCACCACCACCACCACCATCCCCACCTTCCTTTCTAGCGGTGGTGGTGGTGGTGTTGACAGGTGACGTGGTGGTGAAGGTGGTGGTAGCGGTGGTGATGGTGGTGGTGATGGAGGCTCTGTGTGTGGCATGTGTTTGGGTGAGGGTGTGGATTGGAATACGATAACAGGGGGTGATGGTGGAGGTGGTGATGGTGGTGGTGATGGTGGAGGTGGTGGTGGTGGTGTGGCTGGTAGGAGGAAAGGATGGATCAGTAAGGAAGGGAGGAGTTAATGAAGAAAGGAAAGTTAGAAAGAATGAAAAGAAGGGAAGGGAATGAAAAGGAAAAGGATGAAGAACCAGGGGAGAAAGACGAAGGAAGGAGGGCAGGAAGGGAAGAAGTGAAGTGGAGGGAAGGAAAAGGAGGAAAAGGATGAACCTGAAGGGAAAAAAAGAAAGGAGGGCAAGAAAAGTGAATAAAAAGTGTAGGAAAAAGAAAAGGATGGAATAATAAAATACATAAGTAGCAAACTGTAATAGGAGCATAAAGACATAAAATAGTAATAGTAGAATAAAATAGTAATAATAAAAATAAAGGAAGTAAGATTTTAGCCATGATGGTGGTGGTGATGGTGAATGGCTAGGTTATAATACAGGTGAGATTTAGACAGAGAGAAGAAAAAATGAAGGTCGGGTGTAGAAGAAGAAAAAAATTAAAGTGAGGATAATGAGAGAGAGAGAGAGAGAGAGAGAGAGAGAGAGAGAGAGAGAGAGGTGCATGTATCTTGGTGGGTTTAGTTTCATCACAGTACCTTTTGTTTTGTCTGTGCTGAAGGAAGAAGGGGAAGAAAAGGGGGTGGGGGGGCATGGAAGGGAAGGGGAAGAAAAGGGGGACGGGTGAGGGGGGAGGGGGCAGGGTCAGGCAGGGAGGGGGGGAGGGGAAGGTTGACAGGTTGGGGGCCGGGCTGGGCGGTGTCAGGGTGTGTGTGATCCCTGTCACGTTACTAAGGGAAAGGAAGGGCCACCAACACCAGCAGCAGCGGCACATGTCACACCTTGTCTCGTCTGCTGCCCTGCCCTTCAAGCCGCGTCCCGTCCCGTCGCTCGTGTCATGAAAGGTCTTGGTCTTGCAGAGAGATAAGAAGGGTCGACGGATGAGTTTTGTACGGGGGTGGTGGGGGTGATGGTGTTTTCCTTTTTTTTCCCTTCTTTTTCTCTTGCTCTTTCTATCTATCTATCTATCTATTTAGCTTTCTGTCTCAGTCTGTCTAGCGTGTCATGCAAAGGTCTTGGTCTTGGAGAGAGATAAGGAGGGTTGAGGGGTGAGGGTTTTGTAGGGGGGATGATTTTCTCTCTCTCTTTAACAGTAAAGGAAACGGTTCAAAGTCAGACATTCTGGAACGTTAGTCTTATTCTGTTGCTTCGTGGATTGAGTTTTGAAAGACAGACAAAAAAATATACGAGTAAACGAGAAACTGAAATTAAGAAGGAAAAAAGAAGAGTATATATATTGAGCCAGAAAAGTCGCACATATTTGTATACAGTTGATTCGTGGATGGAGTTTTTTTCTTTCTTTCTCTCTAACAGTATTTCGTAAAGCTATTTGATCGCTTCGGACAATGGCCGCGACACGTCTTTTGTTTTCGCGATATGAAGGACTGTCTGTTATAGCTCGTGACTTCGATGTGACCTCCAAGTTTCGTTTTTTGAATATTCACAATCCCAATAAACTCATTTCTGGACTCTAATTGATCTGACTTTGCATACTACGAAGGACTGTATATAATAACTATGATCACCGGTTTTCACTTATTATTATTTCTAGTCTAACAAAATCAATGCCGTAATAATTTTACAACACAACACACCTGTCACCTGACGGCATCTCTCACATAATCCCGCTTCTTTCTTTGACGGATGTGCCAATTCTCTTCAACTTGCCTATTGTGACATGGAAATGACAGTAAGGTTATCCAGGAAACTTATGATACAACTTCTCGCAGCGTAATATTGCAATGGGTGGGGTTAAGCTTTGATGGGTGTGTCAGTTTTATTCAGTCAGCTTACCGTGACACAAAGCTGAAAGTATAGTAGAATAGGTTTTTAATACATAACGTTATACTTTAAACTTATGGTATAGTTTTTCCCATCATAATATTGCAATGGTTCTTGTAAAGCTTTGATGAGTGTGTCAGCTCTATTCAGTAAGATAATCGTGACAAGAAGTATTAATAAAGTACAAATACACTTACCATATGGTTTCTCGCATCACAATCTTGCAATAGTTGGGGTTGTACATTGATGGTTGTGTCGGTTCTATCAGTTCTTTGTAATCAGCTAATCGTGACATTAATCAAGCCATCAATAGAGAGAAACACAATAAGATTAACACAGCGGCATCTCATATATATAATCGTGTAAGAGTAAAAAAGTTAAAGATCTGATAGATGTCTCAATTATATCCAATCAGTTTATCGGGACAGGAAGCTATTAGTAGAGTAGTAAGTACAATACGGTTAAAACATTACGGCCCCACATATATAATAATCTCGCAAGGGTAAAGGTTAAGCTACGATAGACACGTTCTATACAAATAGCTAATCGTATAACATGTAGCTCTCGATGATAACTTCCTCCAACCACAAGCTCTTTGATACCCTCTGACCACAAACAATAACCTCAACACATAACGTTCCCTCAAATATCCTCTGTTAGTAATGGTCAAGATGAATGGTTGGTGGACGCGTTCTCTACAAGCAGCTGATCGTGTAACATGTAGCTCTCGATAGTAACTTCCTCCAACCACAAGCTCTTTGATATCCTTTGACCACAAGCTGCTTTGGTTAGGTCATCAGGGGAGCTTGCGGTGGATGGACAGACTGACGTGGGTGCATGTTATCCCGCTTATACCGCGACTTCACAGCTTAACGAAACAGTGATATGAAGTCTGCAGAGGGAAAGAGAAGAAAATAGAGCGAACTCAGCGAAGGAAAAGGGGATAAAGAGCAAAGAATGGGTGTAAGGTAAAAATAAAGGAAAAGGGAGGAGGTAAAGTGGAAGGGAAAAAGGAACAGTAAAAGGGAGCGAACTCAGCGAAGGAAAAGGGAATAATTGAGAGCGACGATTGGGCGACTTTAAAATAAGGGAAGACTAAAGAAGGAAAAGGGAGGCGATAAAATGGAAGGGTAAAGGGAATAAGAGAGCGACGATTGGGCGACTTTAAAATAAGGGAAGACAAAAGAAGGAAAAGGGAGGCGATAAAATGGAAGGGTAAAGGGAATAAGAGAGCGACGATTGGGCGACTTTAAAATAAGGGAAGACAAAAGAAGGAAAAGGGAGGCGATAAAATGGAAGGGTAAAGGGAATAGTGAGGTCGTGATAGCCATATATTGCATTAGCTAACGCAACCACAAATACAGAATGAATATATGAAACGCTGATCTACGCGGGATAGTGTGGTGAAGTAAAACGATAATAGTGTTTGGTTGTCACACATTTTACACACTGGATTTATTGACATTTCGCTGGGTAACGCAACTATAAAGAATAAAAAAATAGACTAATTGTGATAAATTTGTAAATGTTCAGACCATGATTTGTGAATATGGGAGAATTAAAGGGACGATAAAGGGGCGGTAAAGGAAGGTCAGGTGGAAGGGTAAAGGGAACAGTGAAGGGAAGGGAAGAGGGGGAAAGGGGAACAGGGAAAGAGGGGAGAGAGGCGAGAGGAGAGAGAAGAGACAGGGATCAGGAGGAGTTGGGGAGAAAAGGGGGAGAGGGGTGAAGGGGTTGAGGAGAGATGGGTGAGAGGGATGAAGGTGAAGAGGGGAGAAGAGGTGAAGTAGGTGAAGGAGTGAAGGTGAAGCTAGTTACAATAATTCCCTTCAGTCACATACTCGTCTGCCCCATCATCATGAAACGAAAGTAGATGGGGTGGTGGTCAGTTCTCTCTCTCTCTCTCTCTACGCAACAAGGATAAAAAGGAATAAAAAAAGAAACACGCAAGAGCAACACAAACATGAATAATCACGAACAAAGCAAACAGAAATAACCGCAGCTATTGAATATTGCAACACACACACACACACACACACACACACACGTCTAACCAACCCACCCACCTTCCACCTCTCTTTTCTAACCCCATAACCTCCCCATTCCCCCTCCCTCCCCCACTCTCTACCCCATCCCACTATATATACAACCCATCCCCAGCTTCTTTCTTCCCCACAGCCCAACCCCACACTACACATCCCTCCCCAACTCTTCTTTTCCCCTTATCCCCAAGCCCCTTTACACAACTAACCCCTAACTATTTTCTATCTCTCTAACTAGCTCATCTCAACCTTACTACTATTCATTATTCTTAATCTCACTAGCTACCTAATCTCAACCACCTTTCTCCCCCTTCTTTCCCTTTCCCTCTCCCCTTTTTCCCTTCACCAATCTCCTCTCTCCCCTTTCTTTCCTCTTCCCCTCTCACCACTCTCCCCTTTCCCCTTCTTCCCTTATTCCTCCACCCCTCTTCCTTTCCTCTTCCTCTCCACCACTCTCCCCTCTCCCTCCTTTCTTCCTCTTCCCCCTCTCCCCATCTCACTAACACTAACACTATCTAATCCCCAACCTCACCAGTACACAATATTCTCCAATCTTTTCCTCATGTCAACGCCTCAATGAGTACGCAGTCTTCCCCTCCCCATCCTTTTCCTTACCCATCTCCCCACTCCCCTCCTCCCCTCCCTTACGTAATCTTCACCTACTTCTCGCCTCTGCTCTTCCTCTGGCCTCTCCCCTCCCCCATGGTACATGCCTACACGGGGAGGGAGGGAGACGGGATGGGGAGGGTTAGGGATGGGGCTGGTGCAGGGGAATGGATGGGACTGGGGGTAGGATGAGGATGAGGATGGGGATGGGACAAGGAGGGGAATGGGGAATGGATGGGGCACAGGTTGGGAAGGGGCTGGGGTAGATATGGGACTATAGTTGGGGATATGGTAGGACCAGGGGAGGGGCTTGGGGCTGGGGTTCTGGGGGACTATAGTGGAGGGGCGGGGAGAGGCTAGTCTTGGGTGAAGGTGCCAACTTTGGGGCCTCTGAGGGAAGGAAGGGAGTGAGGGAAGGGAAGGGAAGGGGGGAAGGGGTTGTTGGCGTAGATGGGTGCGTGGGTAACGTCACCACTCGAACTCACTACACACACACACACACACACACACACACACACACGATTGTTTTGATACGGCTGGCTGGTTGGATGGAGTATTTTTTTTTTCTTTTTTATACTTCTTTTTCTTATTTTTAATACTTTTCCTCTTCTTCTTTTCTTCCTCATCTTCTTTTCTTCTTTTTCTACTTCTTTTCCTCTTCTCTTCTTCATCATCATTATCTTTTCCTCATCTTTTCCTCCTTTTCTTCTTCTTTGCAACAGGAAGGGAAGGTCTGTTGGAAATATCGGAATCTGGCTGACACGTTTAGCTTCTCTCCTCCTCCTCCTCTTCTTGTTTTTCTTCTTCTATGAATCAAGGAGGAAAGTTCTGCTGAAAACATTGGAATTTGAGTGGCACGTTCTAGTTTCTAATGTCAAGTGAATAGCTCGTGTCCGTCTGGCTGACTGGCTGGGAGTTGACAGCTGGATGGCCCAAAAAGATGAGCGCTTGCTTTGAATGAGGAATGACTAAGAAAGATCAATGAAGTACTTTGTCTGGTTGGCTGGGTGGCTTTGTGTCTGTGTGGCTCCCATTATTGTGTGGCTGGCGAACTGGGTGACTGGCTGGCTGGCGGAGTGACTGTTGGGCAGGCAAGGAAGCTATCTGAATGTCTGATTAGTTATCGAGTACGCTAGGTCTAAAAAGCTGGCTGACTCTAGTTCACTCGCTGGTTATCTGGGTGGCTATCTGGTTGTCTGGCTGTCTGTCTGGCTGGCTGGTTGGTTGGCGGGTTGACTGGCTAGCTGAGTGGTTGGATAGCTGGCTGGCTGAGTGTTTGGCTGATTGGCTGAGGATCTGGCTGAGTGGCTCTGTGGCAGGCGTGTCGGGTAGGCTTGGCGGGGGGCGCGTGACTGCCATTACGTATCGCTGGGTGAGGAGAGGCATTACGCCGGCCACAAGCACCTCGACATGCTCAAGGACCAGCTGGGGCCGCGCACGTGGAATGAAAGCGCCCCGGATTGATGGAAAGATTTACACGCCGGCTGGTGCGATCGAGGAAGATTAGTGGGACTGGTTAGCGGCGGGAGAACAACGTGACTGGCTGGCGGGATGGAAAAGCTGGCTGGGCTGGCGGGAGAGGGAAAAATGGCTTGGCTTGTTGGGTGACTGACTGGCTGACTGACTGACTGGCTGGAGAGGAAAAAATGGCTTGGCTAATTAGCTGGCTGGCTGGCTGACCCACATAAGGGAGGTTGTGGCTGGCTGGCTGGCTGACCCACATAAGGGAGGTTGTGGCTGGCTGGCTGTTTGGTTGTCCAGTTTTTTTTACAGTAAAGGAAGTAGCTCAAGGGCAAAAATAAATCGTTACAAAAAAGCCAGTGAAGCCCTGCCCCTTTAAAAGAAAGGTGAGATGAGTGGCCAAAAGAGAGGTCAATATCAGATGGAAAGGTGTCTTGGTCTGAAGGGAACCAAGGGAGGGAGGAGGAACATTACGGGGAAGAAGAGACGGGATGCAAAGGAGGGAGGAACATTTAGGGTGAGAGAAGCGTAAGTGGATGTATGAGGGGATGTTTGATCACTTAGTTGTGCAAACACGTGAAAATGAACAAAAACTGAATTCGTCTGGGTAACGGGCGGACTGGCTGGCTGGCTGAATAACTGACGGGCTGGCTGGCTGGCTAACTGACGGGCTGGCTGGCTGGCTGACGGACTGGCTGGCTGGTTAATTAACTGACGGGCTGGATGGCTAACTAACGGGCTGGCTGGCTGGTTAATTAACTGACGGGCTGGATGGCTGACTAACTGACGGGCTGGATGACTGACTAACTGACGGGCTGGATGGCTGACTAACTGACGGGCTGCATGGCTGAATGGTTGGGTAACTGACGGACTGGCTGGCTGGCTGACGGACTGGTTGGCTGGCTAACTGACGTGCTGGCTGGATGGATGGATGGATGGATGGCTAACAGACGGACTGGCTGGCTGGCTGGCTGACTGACGGACTGGCTGGCTGGCTAACTGACGGACTGGCTGACTGGCTGGCTAACTGGCTGGCTGACTGACTGACTGGCTGGCTAACTGACGGGCTGAATGGCTGGATGAATGGCTAATTGACGGGCTGGATGGATGGATGGCTGGCTAACTGACGGACTGGCTGGCTGGCTGACTGACTGGCTGGCTGGCTAACTGACGGACTGGCTGGCTGACTGGCTGGTTGGCTGACTGGCTAACCGACGGACTGGCTGGCTGGCTGACTGGCTAACTAACGGACTGACTGGCTGGCTCACGAACTGACTGGCTGACTAACTGACTGGCTGACTGGGTGACTGGTTGGCTGAGTAACTGGTGACTGTGGAGAGTGTATGAGAGTGAATGGACATACCTTGAGTTACTGTATGGCACGGTAACTGAACTGATAAGAGAACTGACAGACTGATTCACCGATTAGTCATCCTGTCTTCCCGCCACGTTTATTGAAAAATGTCCTCATGTCTGCTAGCCGGGTGAGTGAGTGTTAGCCGCCTGTGTGTCTAGAGCTGATCATGTGATAGTGACGAAGCGATAATATGACGGACCGAAGGAGTGGTCGCTAGCTCGGGCAAAAAAGAAGTTAAACATGTGACTGATAAAGGAACGCTGTTAGATCTCTGGTAGCCCCGGCGAAGCGATAACGCAAAATGGAGTATAAAATCTGGTGACCTTGCGACCAAATGTTGATTGAGGCGATAGATCACTCAGCTATTCCACTTCTAACTAAAAATGAACGACAGTAAGTTTTCATTAATTGTATATAGCCAATTGAAGAGGAAGGAAAGTAACGCATCGAGAAGGAAAAAGAGCCTCAGAAAAATAAACGGCGTGAGGCACATCATTGGTAAGGGTGACGGGACAATATTCTCGGTCACGTGCACCGTAAAATATGTCCTCATGCACCTTCCCCCTCATCCCCTTGTCCTCGCCCCATTCCCTTTCCCTCTCATTCCCTCATCCCTTTCCCTCTCCTCACCTGTTCTTCCTCCCCACAACAGTACCCCCTCCTAGTGTCACCACTCCCTTCTTCCTCATGCACCCCCTTCATCCCCTCGCCTTCTTCCCTTTCCCTCTCCTCCCCATCCTTCCATCCATTCCTCCCCACAGCAGTGCCGTCTCCTCTTTTCCCCTTTCCCCTGGTGGTTAGCCTCCCTTCACTTACCTCTCCCTTCAACAGTACCTTCCCCCCTTTCCTCTCCCTCCAACAGTATCTTCCCCCCCCTAATCGTCCTGGAAATCCCTCCACCCACTGGCTCTTCGGTCCACCCAACGCCATGCCATGTGCTCTCGCTCTCTGCTCCTCCTCCATACCCTCCCCTCCCTTCCCATCCTCCCCGTACCTTCCCCGACGACTCACAAAGCTTGGGAGAGTTAATCGTCGAATGGATCAGGTGGAGGAGTGGAAGAGACAGGTGCACGTGTTGGATGGGAGGGGATGAGGGGCAGGTGAGTGAAAGAGAGAGGGGGAGAGTGTGTGGGGTAGTGAAGTAGAAGAATGGATTAAAGAAGAAAGGACGGCGAGGATGTGTGTGTGTAGAAGTATGGTGGAGAGGGGATAATGGAACAGGCATGAGGGAAAGAAGGGGAAGAGGGGAGGTGGAGAAGAATTACTAAAGAAGGCTAAAGAAAAGAGGACAGAGAGGATGTGGGATATACTCAGAAAGAAGGGAAAGGAGGAGGAGGAGGAGGAAGAGAGGTAAGGGGATGGATAAAGGGAAGAACAGAAGTTAGCAGTGATAGTAAGGGGAAGAGAAGGAACAGGAGGAAGGAAGGAGTGAACGAGGAGGAAGAAGAGGAGGAGGAAGGAAGGAGTGAACGAGGAGGAAGAAGAGGAGGAAGGAAGGAGTGAACGAGGAGGAAGAAGAGGAGGAGGAAGGAAGGAGTGAACGAGGAGGAAGAAGAGGAGGAGGAAGGAAGGAGTGAACGAGGAGGAAGAAGAGGAGGAGGAAGGAAGGAGTGAACGAGGAGGAAGAAGAGGAGGAGGAAGAAAAGTGGATTAGTAAGGGGGAATAAGGATAATAATAAGACAAGTGCTAGATAGAGGAGGAGGAAGCAAGGGGTGGACGAAGAAGAGGAGGAAGAAGGGTTAGGAAGGAACGGGGAATAATATTGAGAAACCGGGGTGTGGTTATGAGGAGGACGAGGCGTAGTGATAGAAATGAGAAAAAGGAGGAGGAGGAGGAGGAGAGGGGGCGCGAGAAATGACGTCACTAGTGGTCACGTGTCTTGAAGCGCCTCCCTCCACCACCTCCTCCTCCACCCATGTCACCGGAATGTCGTTCGTTCAAACCTCCTCCTCCTCCTCCTCTTCCTCCCTCCTCACTGGCCACGCATCATCGATAGAGGGAATGTATGAGGGGAAAAAATATCTTCCAATGAATAGGGAGAGGAGCAAGAGAGGGAAGGCAGGGAAATGTGGAGTTGAGGAGAGGCGGAGGAATTGCTGAGCTGGGAGCGTGCCAGTGGAGGAAGAGGGACAAGGACGAGGAGGAGGAGGAGGAGGAGGAGGAGGAAGGACAAGAGAGAGTGAGGACGAGGACGAGATGCCGATGAGTATGCAAACCAGGACAGGATAATATCGAGGATCATGAGGAGAGGAAAATGACAACGTAAAAAAGAGCAAAATAAGGAAAAAGGGAAGAAAATGACGAAGAGAAAGCTGGAGGAATAAGTAAAAAGAATTAGAATGAGAACAAGGAGAGGATAAGGAGGAGAGCAACGATGATGAGAACGAGAAGAATGACGTCAAAATGTATAGTGATAATGATGATGATGAGAAGGGGAAGGCAACGATAATGAGGGGCATGGGAAGGATGGCTACTAATGAGACAAAAAAATGAAGACTGAATATGTATACGAGAACGAAGACGAAGAGGAGGAGGAAGACCAAGAAGCGGAGGAGGAGGAAGATGAGTAGAGGGTTAGAAGGCTTCGAAATAGGGTATAAGTTAGCGCGTACTTCCCCGATCCCAGCTCATGGGAGAGAAAAACGTAACAGGAGTTTATATCAAAAGCCAACAGAAGGGTGTTGGCGTTGGGGAGAGAGGTCGGGTAGGAGGGAGGAAAGGAGGAAGGGAGAAGGTGGTGCGTGCCTCCCTCTGCTCCCAGTCACAAGCCACTCTCTTCCCTATGACCTGCGTTGGGAAGGTGGGGACAGCGGGGTACGAGTTTGGGAGTGCGAGGTGACGGGGTAGAGTTCAGGCTGGGGAAGGAAGGACACTGGGACGGAGATTGGGGTCGTGGGAGGGGCGAAGGGGGGCAAAGGGAAGATGTGTGGGGCAAGGGCAAGGGTGTGGGAGATGAAAGAAGGGAGAGGTGAGTGGTGTTCAACTAGCTAGAGGGAGTGTAAATGCATGGCAACCCACGTGCACGGCGACCGGGGTCACGTGTGCCCCGCCCCGCACCGCCCCGGCCCGGCTCCGCGTTCCGCCGGCCGAGTCTGACTGTCACCCTCCTGCCAGACAAATCCGCCTTCTCTCATTTATATTTATATGCATTTTTCCTTCTGGCTGACGGGTTGTATATTTATTGATGTGCTTGCATGTGTACGTCTCTCTCTCTCTCTCTCTCTCTCTCTCTCTCTCTCTCTCTCTCTCTCTAACACACACACACACACACACACACACACCCGGGGCCTGCTGGAGGAGGCTGGCTGGCGCGGCGGATCTGCGGGTCGGGCCCGGCGGGTGTGGGTCTCCAGCGATCGGTGGCACCTGCCGCGGCGGGGCTGCCAGCTGGCCCGATCCTCAGACACCCGCGGGGGCTGCACGTGTCTCCTGAGGTTATGCTGGAGCCCTCGAGTGGCAGGGTGGGGCACACGCTGGTGCCTGGAGACTGTGGGAAGCAGCAAGGGGCACACGAGGCCACAGTTCCACCTCCGCCGCCTTGTCTATTTTGGAGGTGTTCCGAGTGTGGAGCCGCACGTGACCGCCACACGCACATACGCACACACCAGACGAACACGGGAGAGCCGAGCGCTCACACGCGAGGTTCAGTCTGTGGCAGCGCGCGTTGACGTGAGCATCTTGCAACGACCGCTTGTCACCGGACCGCCGCGGGAAACCTGTTCCCTCAGGTGCTGTGGACGCCGCAAGCCATTACGTAGTAGCGCCTATTTTGTGCAGGAGCCCCCGCCGGAACCCTCCCGAGTGTTGCTTTGTGCGGCTGTCCTGCAGGAATCCCGGGCGCGATGCCTGGCACATACAACTTATTTTGAATGAATACACTAATAGCAAGGTTATTGTGATGTTCTGTTGATATAAGTTGCTGTGAAAGTTTTTGTGTGTGGCCTGCGTCGACATAACGCGACACAGGGCACCAGTGCTGTGCCACAGCCACCCAGTGTACGGTGCAGCGAGGCTGCCCACAGCCCAGCCGAAAGCATTAATACACAAGCTTACTTGAGAACGACTCTAGTGTGCGTGGATGTTTGCCTGTGAAGTGGAGGCACGTGTGACTGTTGGCGGGCATTGGCTCCGTCTGGTCCACGTTTCCGTGCCCCGGCCTAGAACACAACCAAGCTTCAACGTGCCCTCCTGTCCCCGCCCCGGCCCCGTCTGGGACCAGGGGTAAGAGGACCGGGTAGGATCTAAGCCCCCGTGGGGAGCCACTGGTAATGGCCACGGTAGTGAAAGAGGAACCAGAGGCACCGTACAGCCTCTCTCTTCTCTTGGGTGACCGCAACTCCCGCTGCAGAACCATGACCGCTTCAGCCCTGGGACCGGGCGCGCCGCCCTCCCCTGCCCTTCAACACCAAACCTGCGGTGCTCAGCAGCTGCAGCAGCCTCCCCAACCACACATGAATGGCGTGGCAGCCTTTGAGAGAGTGCCGGCACACTCTCCCTCCAGTGTGGCCCCCGTTGAGGGCACCAAGAGGCACCCGTCACCCATCAAACCCACGGCCAATGTAAGTATATACCACATCAAGCAACTCTGCTTGTATCCGGAAACCCAACCCGCCCACTCTCTCATTGCACAGGTTACTGTACTGGCATAATCCCGTAATAATCCACCGGTGACCCATACCAGGCCCCAGGAGGCGGTGGGGGCGACGGAGCCTCTACGGACCTGTCGCTTCCTCGGCATCCTAAACATGCCTCAGCATAAAGCTGTGTGGGCGAGAAAGGGGGGAAGGGCGGGGGAGCGGGGCGGGCCACACGCTGCTCCACACGTGACCAACCTCTTTACTCTCACAAGGTCAATCTTCCCGCCGTTCCCGAGTGTCGGTTATGAGTGCCGGGGGGCCAATGGATGCGTTCAAGAGCAGGTATGAGGCGATTTGTTGCTTGAGGGAGTGCTAGAATGAGCGCCGGAAAGAGAGAGAGAGAGAGAGAGAGAGAGAGAGAGAGAGAGAGAGAGAGAGAGAGAGAGAGAGATTGTGGAATGAATGTTCTGTTGGTTGTGCGGGAGTCGATGTCCAGCGCGAGTGACTAGAGGCGAGTAATAAAAGTGGCTATAAGACTGGTCACTAACTACACGTGTTATTTACTGTACTGTTCTGCGAAAGAGGATGAGTAGCAGGAGTCGTGTGGCCGCCATTATGAATTTACACAAGAGCTAAAAAAACCTTGCGATATATCATGAGAGAGAGAGAGACGGTGCTGTTAACCCTTGGAAGTTAACTGTTTGTGAGCCTAAACGGGTTTTTTTCACGGACATTGTTTTTGCCTGCGAAGTATGTCATTGAACAAAGTCTAAATTTGTCTCGACGACGTTGCGAATCATACTAGGAGAGCTACATAATGCGTGATGAGGGTGAGCACGAGGAGGAACAGTAATGGACAGTATTTAGATGAACACCAGCAGGCTTTTTGAGAGCGTGTGGATGTTCTTAATTTAGGAGAATGTGTATGAGCGATGAGGTATAGTGGAGGCAGCCTTGGAGTGTGTGTGTGTGTGTGTGTGTGTAGCCGCAGTGTTGTTGTGATGACCGAGGCTGTTTTTTGTGCCACGTTTGTAATGGCGTTGGTATGATGTGGAGCCGTTGTGGTGTTTGCAGAGGTGATAGCGTTGTAGTGTGGCGTGTTTTGTGAAAGGGTGGCGGAGTCATATGTATGGGGGGTGGTGATGAAGAGATGAAAGAAAAGGGGAAAAAAAATAATGGGACTTAGCATCGTCTTAGTCTTGTAGTGAAGCAAACAACCATGTTCTTTTTCATCTCTTGGCGTTGTAGAAGTGGAAGATATACCATTTCATCTCTCTCCTGTGACGTTAATAAGACTATATTAATGCAGATCAACTAGTTAATTAAGAGTCATTTTAAAGGCATACTGGAGCATGTGTAACTGTAGCACTGTGTATGTAGCTATCACGTGTGTACGAACAAACGGATGTGGCCTTGCATGATGCATGTACCGGAAACGAATGCATGATTTGGCTGTCGAAGGGAACGATCGATTACTCTCAGTCCAACAACCTCGCCTTTTAACTACACGTCAATATGTCATACTTCCTTCAGCTTAGGTATTTGGAAAGATAGAGACGACTAAACACTATAAAAGTTAATCTGACGTCGGATCATATAGTCAAGAAAGCTTACTGAACGTGCTTTTAATACAGTTTACGGTCAAGTTAATCAAGTTCAGCTACAAATTTGTGGTGATAGTTATTGGGTTCAAAGAGTTGGGAAGAATTTTAAGTTGATATCTCCCACAGTAAACTGAGCCTCTTCGAGAATGATAAATCGTTGGCTGCAAGTTATTTTAAGTCGTTTGTTATAAACAGAGCGTTACATCGGGATATTATGAGTATATAATTTAGTCAAGAAACCTAATACTAAATAACTCATGCCACAAGACAGCAAAATCAAGCTCGCATAGAAAGTGTGAGCAAAGGAAAAGTGAGAAGGATTTATTTTCCATGAGTATCAATAAGTAATATGATTTGAGTATTATTAAGTATGAGTATCAATAAATAACTTTCATACTTCAAAATTACCAAAATCAAACTCGTACAGAAAATATGAGCAAATAAAACGTGAGAAGGATTTTTCTAACATATGAGCATCAGTAAATAATAAGTATGAGTATTAATATGTATAAGTAAGTAAGTATAAGTGAGTCATGCTACAAGACAACCAGATCAAACTCGTAACAAATATAATAGAAAGTAAAAGCAAAATGAAACGTGAGGACGACTATTTTTCTATCTATCTATCAGTAATAATAAGTATGAGTATTAGTAAGTAACATTCACGCAGCAACACCACCAAATCAAACCCGTACAGAAGAAAGTAAGAGCAAATGAAACGTGAGGAAGATTTTTTGTCCCCGTCCACATTTGAGTCACGTGTAGCGAGCGGCGGCGGCCATCATCCGGGGTTCGCTTCGCTGCATCAGTCACCAGCCAGCACTAGGAGATAAGGAGGAGGGAGGCCGGGCGGTGCGTCATAATTTTCTTCACCCTCTCTACCTTAGCTTAGACAAAAAGTTTAGGAGCCCGCCCGCCCGCCTGCCTGCCAGGAACCTCCATCTTGCGGCTTTATTGTAGTAATGCGCCATGAAGTCTTGTCGTAGGAGCAGGAGGATGGTGATGGTGGAGGTGCACGTGTCCTTTCCTATCGGTGTCAACAGAGTATTGAAATCCATTTTTTTCCACTACGTCAGAAAATGTCACACACACACACACACACACACACACACACACACACACACACACACACACACAAGATGTTTTACGTAATCAACCACAGCAAAAAGAGAGAAAAAAATGTCAGAGCAGAATGCATTTTTCTAACCTACATATTTCTCAAGTTTTTCGGTGGTCGCGTCCCCCCAACTACCTGTCCCCCATTCCACGTGCCAGAGTCCTGACCTCCCCCCTGACTCTCCACCTCAGCCTTTCCCCACCTCACCCTCTCCTCTGCTTACAACCTACTTGTCACCTGCTACCTCGCAACTGAAATTGGTTCCTCGTCCACGCCTCTCTTCCCCCCACCACTGTGACGAAGCCTGAGTCCGTATTCCCCATCATTTGGAGCTCACATTTGATAAGGCTTTTGTAGAGGTGTTACTAGTATTTCGGGGCCCATATTCTTAAACGTTTCAGGGCTCTCACACCCACATTTGATAAGGCTTTCGCAGGAGTTGTGGGTATTTCCATGGGTAGATTTATAACCCTGTTGGTAATATGACAAAGCTCCTGTACCATGAACGTAAAAAAAACACTCATGGGAACCTTTCTGATAACCTTTGTGGGATTTGGAAATATTTATGGTGAGAGGAGGAAGCGTCTGAGCATACCACCTTTGATAAGGCTTTCGTAGAGGCGTTGTTAGTATTTCCATGGGTAGTTTTATGAATAGCGACAAATTGGCGAGGCCTCTGCACCGTGGATGTGGAAAACACTCATGAGAACTTGTCTAATCTCCTTTGTGGCCTTTGGAAATATTTCTTGTGAGAGCCGAAAGTAAGAATATGGACTCCTGGGCACCTTCTAATGTTTCCCTACCTGTACCCCTCCCCACACACGGTCTAGACTCCCATTAAAACGACACATTGACGGCCACGTTTCTGCACACTCACAGGATGCCACTGATAGCGTACGTGGTGGGGGGCCAAGTCAAGGGCAGCTATAATATGTTATCAGTGTCCTTCTCAATTTGTCTCCTCATCCCCCTTGCGGCTGTCGATGCGTACCTATAGCCTTACACCTTGATACATGAACGGCCTTCATTTACAGCATTGTCACTGTCGGTCAAGGTGGTTTAAGTTTTGCTCTGTGGTCTTGAATTAAATGATTGTACTAACTTTTTAGCTTGCAATTTAATTCAAACAGTATGTACCGGTAGGTAACGTGGAATTTTTACAGTGATGCTCCTGAATAAACTAACCATAATACTATACTATAGAAAAACTTGTAACTGTAGAAAAAAAAAACTAATCTTGCTAAGTAACCGTTTGGGTTATTTTGTAAAGTGAAGCAAAAAAAGTATACAGATACACATTTTTGCAGATGAATTGAAATAATCTTCAATAACACTTTTTAAGGCAGAGATAGAATGACCTCAAAACGGAGATCTAGATTTATAAATGTAACCTAGGATCAGCAAGAATCTGCGTTTGCGGGTTGATTGGGCAATTACCACACCTAATACCTTGCTTGATTAGGATTCCGAGAGCTACGCGGTGGGTCAGACATTGTTGGGAAGGCCTGCAATGTTACCGAAGGGAATCGAAGTGTGGTGCAGGCTTGATAGTGTGGGCGAGGCTCTTCCACTGAACGTCAATAAACCGTGATGTGATGAGGAAAGTTTAGACTGTTGGAAGCCCCAAAGCGTATTGACGGTCTAGGAAGCATGTTTGAAGGGCCTGAGGGAGAGTGACTTGGGTTGGGTGTGTAGGACTGTAGGCGATTATTATGGCAACAGAGTAAGGGGGCAGTACATTAGTGTCTACACGCGGTATGCAACCCAGAAAGAACAAGTGTAATAATAGAAAACAAATGAGGCCGAAAAAGGGAAATACTAACATCCCTCCACCCGAAACTGACCTCTCTTTTTAGCCATTCATCTATACACTCTTTTAATGGGGCAGTGATTAACGGGCTCTTTTTTTTACTTCCTTTACTGTAAAAAAATAAAAGAAGGCTAAAAGTAAAGGCAAAGAAAATTGAGAGGTAAATGATTGAGTAGTAAGTAAAGTGTATGGAGAAACATGGCTCAGTTAATTGTGAAGTATCCAAGTGTGAAGAAGAATCAGGGAGGAGTACGCACACTTATATTATAGGAGGGTACATACTGACTCCTTGCTTGACACCCACCCACTCACCCACCCCACCTTCTCACCCCACCCACGCACTCCCCCAGCATCGACCAACCGCCTCGTGCGCTTTCATATACACACACCACACACACCTGCTGCTGGCTTGTATTCGTCAAGCCAGCACTAGGGCTTCTCTGCCAAGAATAGAACTGGACTGTTGTTTCAAGTTACCGTGTTTCTGTTGATGATTTTACCACTTCCTGCTTCTGCTGCTGTTACTACTACCACCACCACCACCACCACTACTACTACTACTACTACTACTACTACTACTACTACTACTACTACTACACTACAGCACCACCACTACTTATGTCACGTTAAATAAATGCAAGTAAAGTCACGAGAAATGTGTGGGTCTACGTATAGGAGAGTCGAGGTTAGGGCATTGAAAGGGGCATAGGACATTAGATTGTGTAAGGGGGACGTGGGATAGTGCCGGTGTGTTGTTGTTATCGTTCTTTCATCATGGGGTGGTGATATGGGACAATGAGTCATGTTCTAGAGAAGGTAGTTTTTTTTTTTTTTTTTTTTTACAGGGGCTGGGGCTAAGTGACAAGGTATGATATAGTTTTATGGGTCGTGGGGAAGTATATAATTGGGAATCAAACAGTATAATGGTGTATTGTGTTATGATGTACTATTTCATATTACGAGGGCATGTTGTAGCACTATGGCAGTTTTGCAGGGAATGGGGAAGGTACTGTAGGGCGATTGAGATGATAATACGAGGCTGTGAGTATAATAGAGTAAGGACAGGAAGGCCAACATTTTACTACGACATGAAAGCGTACTCTAGATTTCCAGGTGTCCTCATTTTACCTCCCCCCCCCCCTCCCCCCACAACACTACCCCCCCCCCCCCACACCCACACCCACACACACACACACACACTCTACCCTACCTCATCCTACCCCTCCGTACAAGATCACAGATTCATAAACACACACAGACTATAGATTCATACACAACGCGGCGACTAGGGAATCATAAACCACAGGACTAAATGAAGCGAAGGTGTCAGTCAGGTTCCGCGATTTCCACCTTGCCCATCCCTGCCAAACCGCATCCTATTTCACTGCTGACCCTGCCCCCCCCCTCCCCTTACTTCTCCCCCCACCCCCCCTCACCCCTTGCATTAGATTCCCCTATTGAACCCTATTCACCCAAATCCCAACTCACCCCACCGCCATTTCCCATTCTGTATACTCTATCCCCCCCTTATAACGCTCTATCCTATCCTCGTGCCCCCCCCCTACTGTAATTACCCCCAGACCTCACCCCACATTAGGCTCCCCAATTCAACCTTGTCCATCCCTCTCACGCATTTCATTCCTTTCCAACTTAACTTTTTTTTGTTGTTGTTGTTATGAAGGGTCTAGTAAGAATAGGAAGTGGGTTGATGGGGAGAGGAAGATAGTATCCCACCCCCTTCCACCCCCTTGCCCAGTGCGCCGGAAAAGTTATAGAAGAGGGAATAAGACAGTACCCCACATCATTTTTTCCACCTCTTTGCCCCGCCCCTTTCCACCCTCATTGCACCCCCTTGCCCCATACCCCGGCGAAGATACGGAATGGGGAATAGAAACGATGGTATCCCAACCCATTCCACCCTTTTGCCCCGCCCCGTCTTGTTCCTCCCCCTTGCCCCATGCCCAGGAAAAATTAATACAGTAACGGGAATAAGAAAGTTTTCCACCCCTTTGCCCCGCCCCGCCCCTCAATCTTTAATAGGTGACGGCAGCCCGACCCGACCCGACCACCATCTTAGTGCCACCTGGCGGACACGTGACGTCACTCCCGAACGCGGGGGATGCGGCGGTAACGTCAGGGGGTCACGTGACGCGCCAGACTGGTGACGTCACACTCAGGCACGTGAAGAGCAGCCGCCCAGCCACCTCCGCCACCACCACCTCCTCCTCCGTGATCGATCACCCAACACCTGACTGAACGCCGCCCACGTGCAGGTGTTGCCCGCACACACACACACACACACACACACACACACACACACACTATTGACGACGACGACCCGAATGACTTAGTGTGTGTGTGTGTGTGTGTGTGTGTGTGTGTGAGAGAGAGAGAGTGCGCCCCGCCGTGACCTAGGTCTAGAACAAATTTAAAGTGGATGGATGTTTTTTTTAGTGGCGGTGGTGGTGGCGGTGAAGGTGGAGGTGATAAGTGGCAGAGAAAGGTCAAAGCTGCAGTGATAGTGGTGTTGACGGTGATGGTGGTGGTGGTGGTGGTGTAAGTAGTCAGGCGGCGGTAAGGGACACGTGGTAGTGATAACGAGGGTGGTGGGGGTGGTGATGATGGAAGACGGGGCAAGATAAAGGAAGATGAGGGTGGGTTAAAGATAGGGATATAGATAGGGTTAGCGGGGAAGCGAGAACCGGTGGTGGTGGTGGTGAGGATAGTGGTGGTAGAGGAGGAGGAGGAAGAAAAAGATGGAGGAAGAGAAGGAGGAGGATAGTAACTTGATAAAAAAATACACAGATTTGATTACTAAGCTAAGAAAGGAAGATAATGGAAGAGGAAGGAAATGAAGAGAAGAGTAGATGCCATGATAAAAAATAACAATACGGTAGTAATGGAATAAATAAAAAGAACTAACATTTATTTATACTGGGAAAATAAAATAAATACGTATAGCCCTATAAGTGATAATAAAGACAGTGAAAAATGAAAAAAAGGAGAAAAAGGAAGTGGAAGAAAATGGAATAAGTAGATGGAATAATAAACAACACAAACAGGAAAAATACGTAAAAATTTGCACTAGGAAGAAAGATAATGTATTTCCAGTAACTGTGTGTGAGTGATATGAGATAAAATGGAGGAGGTTGATAAGGAAGGAGACGAAAGAACAGAGAAGAAAGATAAATGCTAGTTAAGGACATGGGTAGGATAAATACATATAAATCCAAGTTATTACCAAACGACAAGGGAGAGGAAGGGAGTGACGTTAGATTAGTCAGGAAGCAGTAATAGTAGTAGACAGTTAATTAAGGAAAACGGCGAAAGAAGATGTTTGAAGTGGAGGTAGATAGGAGAGGTGAAAAGGGAGGCAAGGATAGCAGTAGTAGTAGTAGAGAAGCAAAGAGGAAGAGAATAATGATGGAGGTAGAGACAGGGATAGAGGAGGTGACGGCAGAAATAATGAAGGAAAAATAGCAGAAGAAAAAGGAGGAAGAAGAAATAAAGAATAATGAAAGTAGGATATAAAGAAGGAAAAGAAAGGAGGGAATAAGGGAACACAGTAGAGAATATCAGCGAAGAAAGAATACGAGGAGTGGAAAATAGGTAGGAAATGAAGGAGGGAGAAGAAAAAAGGAATAAGGGAACACTAAAACAACAAAACAAAAAGATAAGACAAGCAAGAAGAAGAATACAAGGAAGATAAATGATAGTATATGATAGACAGAGGATGGAAAAGGAGGAGGAGGGAAGAAAAGATGTAAGAAAGGGGAGGAGAAAAGAGGAAGTATAATAAAATAATGAAATAGAAGAAGAGGAGGAGACAGCAGCAGGTGGATGAGGATGTGGGAGAATAAGAGGAAGAAGGGGGAGGTGAGGAGAGGGGAGGGATTACCGTATCAGGAAGGGAGGATAGAGTGGGGAGGGAAGGGAGAGAGAGGGGGAGCATATCCTAGCACATGGCAATTTCTCGACAAAACGTGATGTTCCTCTCCCCCTCTCCCCACCTCCTCTACTCTCCTCCCTACCCCTTCCCTCTCGTGTCTCCACTATCCCTTACGTACCTCTCCGTACCCCTTCACCTCTACTCCCCTACTCCCTTCTCTATCTTTAGCTCTCTCCCCCTCCCCTTCACTTCTCTCCTCCTCACCGCTCCCCCCAGCTCTTACATGTCTTTCTCCCCTCCCCTTCTCTCCTCTTCTTCTTTACTTCTTAATCCTCCCTTCCTCCCCCCTTTCTCTCCTTCTTTCCTCTTTTCATCTACTCTTAAATACTCCTCTCCTCCCCTCACCCCAATGTCCCCAATCACCCCAAGAGGGAAGGTAAAACAAGAACATAGGTGTGAGGGGGTGGTGGAGGGAGAGAGGGAGAGACAAAAAACGGCTCCTTCAGTCTCCCCTCCCTGCAAGCTTCCCCCTGCCTTCCCCACCCCTTTTCCCCTTCCTAATCACTCCCCCATCACCCCAAGCGAAGGTAATGATATTCGGAGTGGGGTGAAGGAATGGGGAGTAGGGGAGAAGAATAACAAGAAAATTACAATAACTGCCATAGTCACTTCGCTGCTCTCACTCGCTCGCTCCCTCCTCCCTCTCCTCACCTCTCTCCCTCTCCCTCCCGTCTCCCTCATCACGTGTGGTCGATGGGAGTCCGAATCCTTCCCCGTAAGTCCTCCTGCCTCTCTCCTCTCCCTCTTACCTCTCTAATCACGAGGCTAACTCATTATTGCTCCTCCTACGCGTGTGAATTAGAGGAGGCGAAGAAGGAGGAGGAGGAGGTAGGTAGGTTAGGTAAGTTGAAAAAGTAAGTGGAAGGGCAAGGAAGTTATAATTATGTGAGAGAGAGAGAGAGAGAGAGAGAGAGAGAGAGAGAGAGAGAGAGAGAGAGAGAGAGAGAGAGAGAGAATGTTACTGACGTCTGAAATAAAGAAAAATATATTACCAGCAGAACAATAATAATTAAAAAATAGAAAAAAAACAAGCAAAACAGTACCTAGGCCTACTTACTCTTTTCCTGTCCTTCGTAGCTCATGGGAAAGCTAACTTGTCTCTTTTCCACTCCTTCCTTTCTTCCGGTCTTTATTTCTCTTCCTTCCTTTCTCCCTTTCTTCCTTCCTTACATTCTTTCCTTCCTTCCTTCCTGTAGTTTATATTCTCTGGGACCGTTTCTTCTCTTTTTTCTTTTTTTTCCCTTTTTCACGTCAAGATTGTAAGAATTTCTGGAACTTTCGCGCTTATTGTGTTGCTTCCTGTAAGACTTCCTTCCCTGCAACAACAAAAATAATGATAATAATAATAATAATAATAATAATAATGTAAGGGTAACCTTGCATAGTTGTAAGCACACGAAATAGTTTAGTAAATACATATTAGTGATCATGCCAAGAGTGTAAGAAAATGTGTAAGTATAATGAGAATGAATGTGCTCTCTCTCTCTCTCTCTCTCTCTCTCTCTCTCTCTTCCTGGTCACGTGGGGCGCCCGGCCGCATGCGCTCTGGAGCATCAGCCGTCTCTCTCTCTGTGCCTGTCTGTCTTGTTTTCTTCCTTTATACACCACCTTTATCATTCTCTCACGTTTATCCATTTATACTTCTATCATGTCATTTCCTATCATCAGTCTTCCCTTTTATGGTTAGATTCATTTATTTATTTATGTTTATCACTAATATTTATGTCCTTCCTCCTTCCCCCTCTCTCCTCCCTACCTGCCTTCCTCTTTCCCTTTCGTCTTTCCTTCCCCGCCTGCTTCTTCCCTTCTGCTTTTCCTCCTTCCTCCTCTCCCTTCGTCCTCCTCCTTTCTCCTTCTTCCCCACGTTCATTCCTTTTTCCTTCTTTTCCCTTCGTTCTCCTTCCCCTCTTCCCTTCTTTCCCCTTCGTACTCATTTCCCATCGTTCTTCTTCCCCGCCTGTTTCTCCTTCCTCCCCTTTTCACCCTCCTCCTCTTCTATGTCACTGGTAAAAGCGGGTAATCTGCAACACCTTACCTCCTCGAAGACATTTTTGGTCCTCTTAAATCCCCCTCTTCATATTTGTTTTCTCACCTCCGCTTCTTAATACCCCTTTCACTAATTCCTCTCTCACCACCGCCTTATCTTTCTCCTCCTCCTCCTCATCCTATTGTCCCGCTCGTCCATGTTCCTCCTCCTCTTCCCCTCTCCATATTCCTTGTTCATCCTTGTCCCTCCTTCCTTATCCTTCAAATCCTTTACTCCATATCCGTATCCTTGTATATGTCCCCCCTTTCACACAATATCCTTCCTTCTCCTTCTCCTGCTTTCTTCTCTTATTTTCGTGTCATTCACCTGTCTTGCCTCCCCTCCTAATCTTCCTCACCCGGCAAATTTCCCCTTTCGTGTCCTTCCTAGAGAGAGAGAGAGAGAGAGAGAGAGAGAGAGTCACGTGCGGGTGAGCGAGGAATGAAGACGGGGAGGGAAGGGGAGTGGGGAACGAGGGAGAGGCGGGAGAGTGGAGGGGGGGGAGTAGACAGACAACTCCCCTAACCTCTTCCTCCTCCTTCCCTGGCTTCTCCCTCCCTCCCTCTCTATCCTCCCCTCCCCAGATTAGATTCACACACACACACACACACACACACACACAAACACACACACATATTGTCAGTAAAACGTGAGATTGTGACGTAGAAATAAATGTGACACGAACGGTACAAGTTAAATGAATAAGGTAAAACGTGTATAAAAAAATGTAACTCTCAGTTCGCATTGTTCAGAAACGGGACAATAAAAAGATAGTTAAAGAGAACGAGCAAATTAGTGAAATATTCGAGGAAGAGCAGATAAAAAGAAGCGGGCAATAAGGAACACGGAAGAGAGAGAGAGAGAGAGAGAGAGAGAGAGAGAGAGAGAGAGAGAGAGACGGGGGAAAGTTAGTTTGTTAGGTGTTGGGTGGAAGGGCGGAGAAGCAGTGGAGGAGGAGGAGGAGGAGGTGGAGAGACGTTCTGGCAGCCAGCAAACAGTGGTTCTCCCCAAGGACCTGAGAGAGAGAGAGAGAGAGAGAGAGAGAGAGAGAGAGAGAGAGAGAGAGAATTGGTTATAACCTGCCAGAGGTCGCCAGCCAGTGTCTTCTAAAAATACTGTAAAGAAAACTGTGCAATTGAGTGGGAGGGAGAATGGGAGGGCGAGGGAAGAAGGAAAATGGGTCGGGGGTTGGACCAGCGACCCTGTTTGACGTGAAGGAGGAGGAGGAAGGTCAAAGGAAAGGGAGGTGGATTGGTGCAGAAGAAGGAAGATTTCGTGAGCAGGAGGAGAAGGGGGAAAGGGAAGGAAAAGCAAGGAAAGGAAAAGGAAAGGGAGGTGATTAGGTGCAGAGGAAGGAAGGTTTCGTGGGTAGGAGGAGGGGGAGAAGGGGAATAGGGAAGTCAAAGTAAGGAAAGGAAAAGGAAAGGGAGGTGGGTAAATGGAAAGGAAGGAAGGTTATATGGGTAGATATAGATGAGGTATAGATGAAGGGGCATTATTATAGGAAGGGGAAAAGGGAAGGGGAATTGCAAAGAGGCTGTGTGACATTTGAGTGCAGTATGGAGACTTATGTTAATTCCTGTCATTCTCTCTCCTCTCTTCCTCTCGCTCCAATCATCAGTCCTTTCCAGTTACCTCCTTTCCTCTCTCCCGATGTGTCCTCTTTTCCTCCCACACGACAGACGGCCGAGCACTAAAGTTGTCCTCCAGCCTGCGGCCCCCTCTCTCTTCTTCCCTCGTTTGCTCCAGTGCGCCTCCTCTTCCTTCCCCTGAAAATCTCCTAAAGTCGCCCGGCGCTCTTTGTGGGTCACAGAGAGAGAGAGAGAGAGAGAGAGAGAGAGAGGCCACCACCAACGCCACACGCCGCCTCTCTCTCTTGCCTCTTCTTCACCTATGGGCAACGACCTTCCCACCCTCGCCCGCTCCCACCTTTCTTTCCAGTTTCTTCCCTTCCCTTCCCTTTCCCGCACTTCCATACGCGACCAGGCTTCAGCGAGGAGATAATACAAAGCGGGAACGAGCAAATGTAAATATCTGTCCACTAAGTAAAGGACAAGGCCATCAAGAAGCAAACAATACGAAGGCTGGCCAGTGTCTCCAGTCTCTTCCCAGCTCACTCTTCGTCCATTTGGCACCGGGAGTTAGACGCGGACAGACGGTGAATCGGTGTAGGTGGTGATGATTGAGTTGGTGGCGGTGGTGGAGACTCGCCCAGCAGCCTCCCAACCAGCCACCTAGAACATTCTGCATCACGTGTAAGCAACGCCTCCAGTCCACACACACACACACACACAGATACCTACTGGGACGCATGGAAGGGCAGCGCTAAGCCTCCCTCCCACAACCGAAGCTGACGTCATACTGGACCTTTCTTTTTATTACTTATTGCTTGAGTAGTGTTGACGACCAAGGGAACAACAGTATAGTCATCAGAGAGAGAGAGAGAGAGAGAGAGAGAGAGAGAGAGAGTCGATATGATGATAATTGCAACAGGTATAGATCAAGAACTGTATATATGTAGAATAAACAGAATGTATATATAATTGTGAAAAAGGGAAACAATGATAATGATGAAAATAATACCATGACGACAGAAACGATTGACTAACCCAATATTTAGTGTACATACGGTTGGTTACGATAAAAGAATACCAAACTACTACGGTAACTACAAAACTACTAAACTTTTAACAGAACTACTAAAATAACCACTAAAAACTAATATTAAAACGTCATCGGGAGGGGGAACCGTAATATCCTGGCAGGGTGGCAGCAGCAGCAAGCAGGTCAAGAAGTGGGGTGGCGCATCAGACCCAGGACATGTTGGCACCAGGCGGCGTTGGGGGCTACTGAGAGGGTAGAGGTTGCTGGGGACATACACTAAAGCAGCGCGTGGCCTCGGTGCTCATCTCCGTCACATTGTCCCTTGAACCTGTTGCGGGAAATACACCCATTCTTCCCCGGGACGCAGGGCCAGTGTGACATCCGGGTTACCACATTTCTCTTCCCAAGGGTTATCGGTTAGTCCGAATGGGAGGAGGAACAGCTGGGTGGAGTGCGCGTAGACTACTGGGGCCGGGATTCGAACCCAGGCCCACGGATTCTTTGTATGGTATTACGGATGACCTTCGATCTTTCTGATGAGTTCTAAGTTGCATATGGGTCACGGTCTTCTCTAGTTGAATAGCAAGTAACTGTACGTAACACTTCCTGTATCCTCTCCTTGGTGTTGACGATACGCGATGCAGACTCCTTATGTCCACATGTTATATCAATTCCTACTGACGTTATGTGATATTATTAAACTAAAAAAAAAATAACTTTCTATGGCGTGTTCCAAGGAGATGATGACCAGTGTCGATCAACCGATGAATGTCCTTTCGAAGCAACTGCTCAGATCGACTATTTCTCTGAATTTGGAGTTTGAAAAGGAATCACCCCCTCTATGATTATTCTCGTGTACTCTTATCACATACCGGTACTTTGCATTTGCTTGATTTATTTGGAGTTTGAAAAGGGATCACTATGGAATTCTACTATTTGATATGATAGCTTTTGTCCACCCCCCTTTTACTGTAGTCTCACTTTTTTTCATATCCATGTCTGCTCATCGAGAGGACTCTGTTGAGGTCTATATATTTATTTTTACTTTCCCTTGATGTCCTCTCATAAATTTCACTACTACTACTACACTACTACTACTACTACTACCACTACTACCACTAATAATAATAATAATAATAATAATAATAATATACACTATCATATTCCTTACACCAGCTTAATATGGAGTTTCAAAAAAATATGAAGTCCCTCTTTTTAATCTCGAGTATACACTTTTATTTTCACTCTCATCGAGGGCCCTGCTGGGGAGCGCATCGTCCGGTCACGTTGTCGGCACGCACACTTAGTTCACACTACCACTTGATCCCTTTGAACCCTCGTCGGGGGCCTCTTTTGAAGATTGTCCCAACGACCCTGAACTTATGCTGGGGTACGTGATGGATATGTACAGATGAAGGAGCTGATCACGAGTTCTCAGGCATCTCTATTGCGTGGTAGTTTTGTTATTCCCGTAGTAATAGTTTACGGCAAAGGAAGCAGCTCAAGGGCAAAAAAAAAAAAAGAAATGTGGGAAAAAAGCCCACTAAACACTGACCCTATAAAAAAAGTTCGGAAGAGTGGCTAAAAGAGAGGTCAATTTCGAGGAGATATTCTCAAACAGTTAGCAACAACTTACACACAATAGACAAGGCTTTCATAGAGGGTGTGGATATTTACCTGGGTAGTTTTACGAGTCTACTGATAGTTTGACAAGGCTTCTGAATGCTGAACGTGAAGAAACACTCAAGAGAACCCGACTTACCTTCTTTGTGACCTTAGAAAATATTTGTTGTGTGAAGGGAAAGCGTCTGAGAAGACCGTACCATGAAAGCGAACGCTCCCTAGCCTAGGTTAATATTTGTTTTATTAAGGGAGCATACGCTATAGCGGCGCATGGTCTTATTGCTCATCTCCATACCATCAGCCTATGAGCCAACCCTGGGGTAATAATTTAAAGAAACTGTACCTGTACCTGTAACCCCCTTTTTGTTGGCACGTTTAATGATGACAGCGAACACGTACCCATAGCGACGTATAAGGCTTTGATGCAAGGAGAGAGAGAGAGAGAGAGAGAGAGAGAGAGAGAGAGAGAGAGAGAGAGAGAGAGAGGAAAAGGGGGAGAAGAGTATAGGTTGAAACCGGGGAAGCATGAAAGTATTCTTGGAGTTCGGATCAGAAGAGGAGGAGGAAGAAGAGGAGGAGGAGGAGGGAGAGGGACGGGGAGGAGAGGAAGTCACGTGTCCGAGGTGCGGCGTACCTCCGTAGCTCCTCCTCCTTTCTCTCTCTCTCTCTCTCTCTCTCTCTCTCCTGCAGTTTGTCAGTATTGCGAGCACCAGCTGTGACCGTGACCCTCCCTGGTAGAAAAAAGAGGAGGCGGAAGAAATAGAGGAGAGAAAGAAGAGTAGCAAGGAAAAAAGGAAGAGGAGGAGGAGGAAATAAAAGAGAGGAAGAGTAGAGTAGTACGGGAAGAATGAAGAGGAGGAGCAGGAGGAAATAGAGGAGAGGAAGTGGAAGAGGAGGATAAGGAGGAGGAGATAAAAGAAAGGAAGAAGAGTAGCAGGGGAAGGAGGAGGAGGAAGTAGTAGGGAGCAGCGGGAAAAGGAAGAAGAAAAAGTCATCACGTCGAGATTTGGAAAGTAGAAGAGGAAGGAAGATTGTTGCCTAGCTTATATATTACTCTCTCTCTCTCTCTCTCTCTCTCTCTCTCTCTCTCTCTCTCTCTCTCTCTCTCTCTCTGTGCCATTCATGTAAACACGCAAACCCCCCCCCCAAAAAAAAATATACATATACAGTCGATACAGAAAAATACATTAAAATACAAACACCGTATAGTTGGATAGCGTGAATGAATGGTGGATAGACTTCAAGAAAGGAAGTAGATAATGTAGACGTTTATGGACAAGGAAATAGTGTTTGTGGGGGTAGTATATTATGTTAGTGAAGGGGGAGAGTGGAAGGGAAGGGGGTTGGAAGGGCTGGATATGTTAACGCTATTTCGAAAACCGAGTCATGTAATAGTGCGTGAATAGTTATTGTTGTGGTTTTCTTGTTATAAATCTGAGCGTGTGAAGAGGTTGGAGTGTCTGTCTGTCTGAGTGCGAGTGTCTGTATCTGTCGGTCTAATCTCTTGTTTGTCCGTCCGTCTCATGTCTAGTACAAATACTTAGCCATGTGATGCTTATGCAAGGAAGGAAAAAAATGCACCAAGGTTATTTTCTGGTCCAATCCGGCTACACACACACACACACACACACACACACACACACACACACACGTATATCCTGTCCATGTGACACCTGGCAGACACCCTGACGCCGTTTTTTGGGTTATTTATTGCTTTCATGAAAAATGCTCTCTCTCTCTCTCTCTCTCTCTCTCTCTCTCTCTCTCTCTCTCGCGCGCGCGCGAGAGAGAGAGAGAGAGAGAGAGAGAGAGAGAGAGAGAGAGAAAATATGACTACATAACGCGCATGTGACCTTCCTTCCCCCCCTGATACCCTACTCTTTTAGTAGTACTCTCCCTCCTCCTCCCCTCTAACACGCACACGAGAGAGAGAGAGAGAGAGAGAGAGAGAGAGAGAGAGAGAGAGAGAGAGAGAGAGAGAGAGAGAATTTTCAGTCTCCAAGGGATTTAAGCAAACACCTGAGAATGTCATTTGGGATTATAACCTGCCTTGTCGTGCCAACACTAATTAATCCCCTAAATTAATCACCTAAGTACTGCATATAATTACTACTAACCTCATTAACATGGGCACGTTTTACTAATAAGTCTCCCCCGATGAAAATTAAACTAAATACAAAATAAATAAAAGTTGAATAATTCCTTTTTTTATCACTGAGAGAGAGAGAGAGAGAGAGAGAGAGAGAGAGAGAGAGAGAGAGAGAGAGAGAGAGAGAGTGTGTGTGTGTGTGTGTGTAAAAAAAAAATGTCACGTGCTTCTATTTCGTATTCAGGTCTTGGTGGAGTTTGTAGATAATGAAGAACCCACCCAGACACCTGCCTAATGGTACTTGTAGTTGTGGTGGTGGGCGGGGATCAGTGTAGGAAAGTGTGTGTGTGTGTGTGTGTGTGTGTGTGTGTGTGTGTGTGTGTGTGTGAAGGCATGTAGAGAGAGTATGACATGTGAGTAGACTACTGTTAATCATTTACTACTACTACTACTACTACTGCAACTGCTACTACTACTACTGCTACTATTACCACTACTACTTCTAATGTCAAGTTTGGGAGTCGGGAACAAAGATAAATTTAGATAAACGCTACAAATAGACAAAGATGCTGCAAGTGTCAGAGAGAGAGAGAGAGAGAGAGAGAGAGAGAGAGAGAGAGAAGGCTTCTATATATAGGATTCAGTTAGGAGTGTAGGAAGGCATCGGGTTAAACAAGACATACACGAACGAGAATATTGTGGAGGAAGGGATGGAATGGGAAGGCAAGGGAAGGGTAGGGGAGGAAAGGGGAGGGGATGGGAGGGATGGGAGGAAAGGAGGTCAATAATCAAGTTAGAAAGGAAGAGAGTGAGAAAGGGAATGTCAGTTAAACGTGAGTGAAAACGTGAGTGGGTGAAATTTAATACGGAACCCTATGCGATTGGAAACCTTATTGAAGAAAACATAACTATCAGCTCTAAGAAGAAGAGAGTCTAGGGCGGGTGGGTTTTAGGAAGCACAAGAAAAGAGAGCAAGCCGATAGAGAGAGCGAGTGAGAGAGGGAGGGCGAGGCACGTGACTGTGTGGGAGAGAGAAGAGAGAGGAGGGAGAGGAGAATGGAAGACCAGGAGGGGAGGTGAGAGGGGGAGAGGAGAAAAAATAAATGGCCTGCTGTTGAATGCGAGCTGTATCTTAGTTTTCTAGTTGTTGTTGCTGGGGAGAGAGAGAGAGAGAGAGAGAGAGAGAGAGAGAGAGAGAGAGAGAGAGAGAGAGAGGAACGAGTGTGTGAGAGAAGACTTGTATTTACCGCGTCAGGAGAGAGAGAGAGAGAGAGAGAGAGGAGGTGGAGGAGGATGGAGCCCACGTGACCCATGGCGGCTGACGTGGCAGAATCTAACCCTTGCTCACGCCAGCCAGCGATCAGCTAGTGAGGCCCGTGAGCCACACATTTGGGCGTGATGGCGAGGGGTACACTGCTGGGTTATCCTTGGGAACCGCGGGGTGGGAGGGTACGAACCGGGGGCGACAACACGTGACCAGCCAGCCAGCCACCTATGTCCCCTCCCCTCCCCTCCACTCCGCTCCGCTCCAGCCTGCCTTCCTCCTCCACCTGCTTCACTGAGTGCTCCTCCTCCTGTCTCCGTCTTCGTCTCTTCCCCCTCTATTTCCACCTCCTCCTCCACTTCTTCATCCTCTTTCCCTCCCTCCACCTCCCTTCCTGCCTCCGCCGCCATTGCTTTATCCTCTCCACCTCCTCCTCCACGCACTAGCATCGCTATTATACCTCCTCCTTCGCCTCTTCTCTCTTCCTCCTTCTCCGTCTACTCTTCCTTCTTCCTACTCCTGCTCCTTGCAATACGAGTTGTCACGGCAGGACTTGCTACTTTACACTACCTATATGTTTCTTACTTTATATCGACTAATTGTGACTATATATTGAAAAGAGAAGGGGAAATGTTAATGAATGGCAGTCTTTGAAGAGAGAGGCAACGGAAACAACGCAGAATCTTTACTTGAAATGGGATAGGAGATCTTTCTTTATCTCTAACTTCCCTTCCTGCTACCTCTCCTTCCTTCCCTCCATCACCACCACCTCCACCACCACGTCACTCATATCCATCACTGGTAAAGGTGCACGTGGTGTCGGCGTGGCCAGGACATGCATACTGAATTACAAACATTAGATGCGAACACAGCACTCCATCACGATTTTTAGGCACGGTTAGACACACTCACCACCAGCCATGTGTATTACAGTGTAGACGGATAATATATATATATATATATATATATATATATATATATATATATATATATATATATATATTATTCGTGTACACTGTAATACACTTTTCTTCATATTCTCGTCACGTTTCTGTCCCTCGTGTGTGTGTGTGTGTGTGTGTGTGTGTGTGTGTGTGTCCTTCAGTCTTCTGATAAAACTGTAGGTATTAGGATTGATATCTTTATTGTTTTACAAGTTTCATAGAGGTGGTGGATTTTGCCTTCAACTCGTGTATGCTTTTAATGTTTCTTCCTCATCTCACGCCTGTATTTCTTTTGTATTACTTTTTATTTTATTTTATTATAGGTAGCTTCATTTAAGTGGATTATGACGATGAGAAACCCTTGTAAATGTTTGTTGCTCCCTCTCCTTCCTACGGCTACAAGTTCCTTCTTAAAAAGCTATTCAACGTACCCTACCTTACCTACACTTCCCCTCCTCTGTATGATACATCCTCTTCTCTCTCCTCACCCACACCTTATATATCTCTTCTCTAAAAGCTGTTCAGCGTACACCTTACTTGACCTCCACCACCTCCCCCACTATCATTACACATTTTCCTCTTAAAACGCTGTTACCTTTCCTTACCTTACCTCCACCCCTCCTAGCCCACACCTACTACATCTCTTCTCATAAAGCTGCTTACCTCCCCTCCCCTCCCCTCCCTCTTCAAACATTATCCTCCCCTTCTTCCTTCTCCTCCTCCTCCTCCTCGACTGAACTCCCTCCCGTCACGTGTCACCTACTTAATTATCTTCCCACCTTCCATCCTTGCTCATGGTCCTAAGTTCTTACGGCGCGTTGGCTATTCGGAGTAAACATCGTTAATCACGTTACCAACACATGAGCTTTGATTATAGGACGTGTAGCCTGATACTCGTGTTTGTGACGTTACATTTGATTTCAGTTGACAGCACATACTAAAGCTGTCTCCTTGCATTATCACGTTTCCCGCACTGGGTCATGTATTATCACTAGTTTCCTTGATTTTTTTCCGTAGAATTCCCAGTCTTTATATTTAGGGCTCCTGCTGGGTTTCGTTAGTATTTATATATTCGTTTCCTCTTGTCTTAATCATATTTACTCTCAGCCTTGTCTCCCATCTCTGTCTTCATTATCTCTTCATTTGTTAACTTTTCTCCTATTATCTCTAGACGTAACCTCGAAGTGTAACTATATACATTTTTTTTCCTCCTCCTTTCTCTTCCTCCTCCTCCTGTTCCACCTCCCGCAGTAATAACGCTTCTCTCTCTCTCTCTCTCCCTCCAGGACCCGTTGTCTCACCGCATCATCGAAAAACGGCGGCGGGACAGGATGAACAACTGCCTGGCCGATCTGAGCCGCCTCATCCCCACCTATTACCTCAAAAAGGGCCGCGGCCGCATCGAAAAGACGGAGATCATCGAAATGGCCATCAAGTACATGAAGCACCTACAGGCCCACGCGTGCAACCAGATAGGTGAGTCCGTAGGTGTGTGTGTTTGTGTGTGTGTGTGGTTAAAGGATTAGAGCAGGAGTACTTCTGGGAATTCTGATGTGTTCTCTCTCTCTCTCTCTCTCTCTTTACACACGAGTCAGTAATGGCAAATATGAGGAAATGAAGTGATTGTGAAAGTCATAGGCTACATTGAGTGACGTATGTATTTTTCTTATATTATTACTATTAGCATCATCATCATCATTAGCATGTCGGTAAACTAGCCTAAGAAAACACAAATCAGCAGTATATTATCATTTATATAATTTATTTTATTTACTCATTTATTTTGTTAACTTTTGCCTTATATTTTTTTTTTCCCAAAGTATACCCTATTCACGCTAAAATGACTAACAAGCCCCGCCCCACAAGATCCTAGTAACCACCAATGCGATTCCACTTTTCTCGGCATCCACCAATCACAAGCAGCCTGATATGAAGAGGGGCGTGGCTTCATTGTGAACAGACCAATTAGGGGCGCTTTCTAGGGGAAGGGGAGGAGCCTATTCGCCAAGTTAGCGTGAATGTGGTTTAATTTCATCATCCGTGTTATCAAGACTGACGAACCGTACACGTGTCGGCTACATACAGATAATCACGGACGGCATTGATTAAGGGGGAAAAATGTGGTACGTGCGTTGGAGTTCATGGCAGCAAGACAGATTGAGTAAAAAAAATCAATATGGACGAAAGGGTAAAGACTGCAATTTACAGTGTGGACTAAGCTTAGTTTTTATGTGTTGTAATGTTAATAGTTAAAATTCGTATAGTAAAGTTACGATACACATTAGTGACAGGAAGGAAGCATCATCATTATTATTTTCATTTAGTAGTAGTAGTAGTAGTAGTAGTAGTAGTAGTAGTAGTAGTAGTAGTAGTAATAATAGTAGTAGTAGTGGTAGTAATAGTAGTAGTAGTGGTAATAGAAACAGCAGCAGCAGGAAAAAGGCTAACAGAAAGCACGTGGGAAACCTAACAACAAATCGTGATCAGTCAGTCGGAAATACTTTGGCGAAATACTCCATAGCAGTCACTGACCTTTCTTTCTCCCCCACCCCAACCCCCCACCAGCCCTCCCACACACCCATGCTGGAAATAGAAACAGGGAAACAAGGCTTCTCCCCATCCCCTCCCCCCCTTCAGGCACACTCACGTTCACAAACACGGTAACACATCTCCCTCTCACACCCACACACTTTGTTCAGTTACACGTAAATATTAACCTGTCCACTCTTCCACACCCACGCACACTCGCTGTTATTCCTAGATCACAGTAACACCCCTATACCTTCCCTCATAGCCTACACCCACGTTGTCCGTCCACGAATACACAGATCAATACATTACCCTTACACGTTGCTCAGTTACACGCAAATGACAACCAGAACTCCCCCCCTCCCCCCACCCACACACACACTCACATTCGTTATTTCCAGCTCACAGAGAAACACATTGTCCCTTAGCATCCAACACCTCACATATCAACACGGTACTCTCCACTCTGTCACCCAAATTCATTTAGCTTCGGTAAACATCATACATACCTTCAAGAATAGACGTTGTTTATGGTCGGCAATTTCCTCAGACGCTTCTTCCGCCTCTCAAGTCAACTATTTTCAAAGCCCGAAAAGGAGATTTATCCGGTTCTCAAGTGTATTTTTCTTCACTTTCATGTTCCAGAAGCTTTGTCAAACCATCACCAGGGTCATAAAACTACCTACCATGAAAAGGCCTTGTTAAATGTGCGTCCTTGGACGCCGAAATGTTTGCAAGTATGGCCGTTATAGGGGGTAGCATCCTTTGTTTTGTGGAGTCGTTTACAAATGCTCTCCTGTTTGTTATATCACGCCAGCACCTTAGTCTTTCTTACCGCGCACACTACTTCGATGTCCCCGCCTGTGGTCTAGTCACGGAAGCCACCAATCGAGTCATATTACGTTAGCACTTCAGTCTTTCCTACCGCGCACACTACTTCGATGTCCCCGCCTGTGGTCTCGTTACGGAAGCCACCAATCGAGGAAGTCAGATTACGTTAGCACTTCAATCTTTCCTGCCACGCACCACTACATCGATGTCCCCGTCTGTGGTCTCGCCTCGAAAGACACCAGTTGTGGGAGTACAGCATTAAGCACGAGTCAACATGGCCACCACAGCCTCAGCCTTTCTTCTTAGCCTCTGCCTCCGCGGTGCTGGACGCAGAGTCGCACTGGTCGACAAGACAGGCTCGCAGGGATTCGACTCCTCGGTCTCGTGTCTCGTGATTCAGGTTCATTTTTAGATTCACTTAGATTTTTCAGTTCGATTCTTTAACCATACTTTTATTTCTTTTATCTTCATACATGGCGTAATTATGGCTCTGAGAATGTCAATTAATATACACGTATACGTCCCAGCTTGTTTTCGTGACTATGCTGAAGATTTATCGATTGAAAAAAAAAAAAAAGAAGAGAACATAACAGCCGTCCTTTTAACAAACGACTCAGTGTGTGTGTGTGTGTGTGTGTGTGCTCCTTAGTCAGTCAGTCACAAACTTTGAAAAATGAAATCAGTTGGGATGGGCTCAGCATATCAACTTGTATTTCAGTTATTTTCATCCCAGCTGTTTGTCTCAGTTCATCTTCAATCTGCTGATATTTTGCACTTCAATGTGATCATTACTCCATCTGTCTGTATGATTCAGTCTTCAAGCAATGTTTAACTTCTCCAGAAAACTGTGAGGTCACCGCCAAGCAGGAGAAGACAGGCAACCAGCTGGAGCAGTTCCACCTCGGCTACCAGGAGTGCATGTCCGAGACGATGCAGTTCCTGGTGGAGAGCGAAGGCTTCTTCTCGGGCGACTCCCTGTGCGTGCGGCTCATGAACCACCTCACCAAACACTGTGACAAGATTCTCACTAGTAAGTCACCTTTTACTGACACTCGAAACTTCATTATAACTCAAAAGACATCAAGGGGCCAGTATGTCTTGGGTCTGGATTCAGTGACCATTCTTCACTTGTAATCTGATTGACCTCTTCTTGTTACCATATTCTCAAAGGGCATCAAGGGTCCAGTATGCCTTGGGTCTGGATTCAGTGACCATTCCACACTTTTTATCTTTGTCCTCTTCTTGTAATTCTATCATACTAATTTGTTCACTGATAAAAACATCTTTCTTCTTGGCAGCCCCAGAGCAGGTGACTAATCATGTTGTGCTTTGCAGGTGAAGGCTACGTGACGCGGCAGAGCGGGGCGAGCTCCTCCTCCAGCGGCTACCATGCCAACAGCTCCTCGGCGGGCTCGTCCAGCGATGGCAATGGCAATGGCTCAAGTCACGCGTCAGAGAGTAAGGAAACTCTTGTTACAGGTAATGCTCGAGCCTCAAGGGAGTTGTTGTTTGTTCCGTGTTGGCAGATTCAACCACTCCTCCAGAGTTTGTACCATACTAGGCTTCCAGACATGCTAATTATCTTACAGGACACCAGTCAATACTCTGGGTAGAGCTGCATGTTATTTTGAGACAGTTCACAGCTTTCACAACATTCTTCCTGATGACTGACCATGCAGCAGACACAGGGGGAAGCTGTTGTGTTTTCTGGATGTGCATTAAGATGAACTGGATCTCTCCCCAAGAGCTGTAGTAATGTTCCTGATGGAGACCTCAGCCTTATTGGTGACTGTTCAGGCCTCAGATAAAGCCATTGTAATTGGCTTGTTTATTCCAAATCCAGATGAACCAGTCAGTACTAAATATTGGCTGCTTGACACAACTGTTACTAGCTGATGCAAAATTTGAACTTTTGTCAAGTTTGGATTTCAACTGCAGTTAAGATGTATATTTCAAAATCTAGTGCAATATACCTTACTGTCCTTGAACACAGCATTTAAGGTGTCCAGAGCCAGAAGGATTAGACTGCCACCCAAGCATTTTTTGTTCACTCTGGGCCACTGTTCTAAGACCCAGTCTCTAGCATTTGATAAGTTAACCTGTCAAGCTAATCAAAAGGCATTCACTTTTCTTTCATATTGGTGTCCCTAAACAGGTACTCTGCCCTGACTTTTCAATGGTTCAACAGAAGCCAGAGAGGTGACATTGCTATGCCATGTTATTAAATAGCGTTCCAGCTCTGTCAGTCAGTAGCTCTGATGCCCCATTCTCTCATAGGAACTTCCATTAAGGGGGAGTGAGTGGTCATAACAGAAGTCTTAATTTCTCTATGTTCCTTGAAAGATTCAGCCTCACCCTTCTACATCTCTCATCATGTTCATAACTTATTTTTAATCTACATACACAGAAGTCTGAGACACATCACACAGAACACAGACGGGGGTCTCTCTCTCTCTCTCTCTCTCTCTCTCTCTCTCTCTCTCTCTCTCTCTCTCTCTCTCTCTCTCTCTCTCTCTCTCTCTCTCTCTCTCTCTATCCTTTTCACATGGTTCCTATTGTGTGTCTCCAGTACACATTACCATACTTACTGAGGCACAAGTCAGAGTTGCTAGACATTTAAGGAAAGTTGAGGTACCCAAGCTCACATGAATGAGGAACAGGAACAAAGAGAATAGAAATTCAAATAATGAGAAAGAAAGAGTGGTGAGGCATATGTAAATTTTGTGATTAAAAATCCTTAGAATAGTGTTTAGCAGTAACACTACTGTTTAATAATCTTTTTAAAATTCATTTCAATTTCTTTTCAAAAGGAAATTTTTCAGTTATTAAAATTCAACTTACCAACACCATTAAAATGGCTATGAATATAAGTATGTTTATATTAAAAATCTGGTTGGTGCAGATAGGTACACTTTCAATGTAATTTACTCAAAACTTGCTGTTGGTCATGTCGCCCTTCTGGCTCCAGATATCTTAAATTTGAAAAGTCTTACTCTTAACAAGTCTGGTAAAAGCCCTGAACTTTGTAAATTTTCAAAATTCACAAGCTTCAAGCTGAGACACTTATGGTTACAAATTGCAATCAACTTGGGCTCTGGCATTCATAACCATGTTAACTTGTTATCTTTTTAAGATGAGAGCAGTCCCACATTGCTTTTCTACTTGTCTTAATTTTTAAAGTTTCCATGTTAATGTGACTTTGTCTCCATAGTGTTTATCCTCCAGACAAGTTACTGCCATACAAGAGAAAGAGAGCTCCAGGCATGAGGCACTGCCTCGCTGCTCCACAAGACAATATAAAATGTTGAAATAAACATTATAAACTGCAGACTTTGAAAATGGCTTTGAAAAAATATACATCTAGAAATATTTTCCACTAAAGTTGACCACTTCCCCCCAGTCTTAGAGATGCCCTAATTTCTGATTTCAGACAAAATGAATATGATAATTTACTTATTACATTGAACACAATTAGCTATACATATTTATTTTCTTATCTTATTTGGTTAGTTTATTTAGGAAGTAAGATTATTATTATATTTATAGCTGATTCAAGAATGCAAGTTTAACTTTTTTCATATAATGATTATATATGCCTTTATCTCTGTTTTGGATGTTTTTAACATTTTTTATATTTATTTCTTAGTAAGATTGTGTCATAATTTTGAAGAATAAGTTTCTTCCATGGTGCTGAATGGAGGTAAGTGTACCAGGTGTGTCCAGACAACACTGCATGAAAGTGGCTGATCAGGGTGTGTGTGGCTCCGATGTGCTGAGGGAGGCTCCAGTCTATATATTGAAGCAAGTCTATGGGGGGATGAATGTGATGCTAGTTCAGAATATACTTTATCAAATAGGTATTATAAGCATCATTAAGTGCTGTTTCATGGTATTATATGTGGAGGGTACTTAAGGCATCCAGTTTATTTATATACATACACCTGAAAGTGAAGTCCACAAACAAGATTCTAACACTTAATTCGTTCCTGTCCAAAATTTCATGTTAAGAGTTTAGATCAATAGTTCTCCATTGAATGTGGTTCAAGTCCACATGCGAAATTAAACACAGATGAGTTATTGTTATAAAGTTAATGTTAAGAGTTTAATTATAATTAGTTCCCCTGTTATAATGTGGTTTTTATATTATCATGGCAAAACTAATAAAATTAAATATTCAAATTGGTTCACCCAATTTATGTATATTACTGCCATTGAAAGACCTGCAATTTGAAAAGAAAAGTTGCCATTTGAAGAAACTGCATTTTGGAAAAAATGCTGAGTCGTGTTACATTAAAAGTATTATGTTTTCATCTTCCAGATGCTTCTGTTTATGGTAAAAGCAGTGTGGGACTGCATCTCTTATTCCTCTTGTCCTATATATTTATATATATCTTAAGTACATACTTTTTACTAAAATTAAAATATCACATAATTATAAGCAGTTCAGTATAAATGATGAAATAACATTTCTACTGTTTAGTGCTAGTGCTTGAGAACTCAAAATATGAAATATTTCCAGAAAATATATTACCACATACATACTTGACAAAGAATGTGCCACTGAAATATTTTGATCATCTGCTGTGTTTGAAGATGAATGAACGTTATGAATCCCCTGTAAATTTATCCAATGTTAAAGACAGCTGAGGACATGCTGTGGTGTTTGATAGCACAAGACCCTTTGTCTCTGCATGCCTGGTTGTGGGGAATGGGCAGGATGGAGGCTTGTTGGTGTGTGTGTGAATGTGTGTGTATGTGTGTGTGTGTGTGTGAAAGAGAGAGCTTTGAGCAGACCACTTAGAACACTAAATTTACCCCCTATTACAAGCACCCCTCTTCCTATTAGACAAAGCATGTATGGTGATTATGGTGACAGCCATTTCTTTACACAGATGCTAAATGCAGCCAAATTTACTTATGTGCATTCATGGAAATGCTCTTTGAATAAAATAAGTTTAAATCTGAAATGTAAACACCATACTTGCTGCCTCACTTATTGAGGCAAAGTTTGATGTCCAGTTTGCTGAGATAAATGTTGCCACTGTAGAACTCCCTTTTTCCTTTCATTCATCAAACTTACTTTTTATAGTAATGTTTGTCCTCATTACTGTCTCAGTTAGTGTGTGTACAGGTTCATAATGTCATAGCAAGTAATGTATTCCAGTAGTATAACAGACAAAGCTTCATGTATCTAACAGTAAATTTAACTTTAATCATAATAAGAATTATATGTATTAGCCACAACTTGTACAAAACTCAAGTTTCATAGTGAAGCCAATTCCTAGTGATGAAGGGAATTAGTGTGCTCAACAATTCCCCTCTTGACATACAGTCATGTGTTTCATGATATTTTGCCACACGCTGTGGATAAGAGCTTTGAAATTGTCAATTCCTTATTGATATTCAATGTCAGACTAGCAGGGCATCCTACAGTTGCATTGAAGCATTATCTTATGTATGTAACTTTTGAACTGAAGAAGGAAGAACTCCTGCAGTGATAATAAAGTCACAAGTCAACATTTTGCGAAATAAGATGGAATACTCCTAAAAAAAAAAAAAAAAAAAAAATGTAGCATGATGTAGAAAATGTTTTTGATGGTAAGCTTAAATGAAATATTCAAAACTTTTAAATGTAAGAGACTAATTTTTTTAACATGAATGACATTATGGATGGGTTAGATTTCCATTTACCAGAAACATAATCAAATGACACGTGAGAAAGAGAATACAAAATGATGTGTGAATTTGTAGGCAAAATTGACATCACCCCCTCTGGGGAATATATGCGTATTAAAAACTTTTGTACCATGATTCATATATTATTTATTATCAAAATACCTATTATATTAACATATGGCACATAAGAAAAAAAATTAAACTTTTTTTGTACCGTATGTATGTGTTAATGAATATGATTTGGTGACCACATTTTCCACTTTTGAGCCTAAACAGTAATGGTTGAGAGGCGGGAGGTTGAATTGTTGAACACCCTAATAAACTTTGATCAACAATTTTTATCCTTATAAATTTACTTGGTCATTATGTACACTGTTTGCCTTAGTCTTTGCAGAGATGTTATTGATGTTTCCTTAAATTGTAGTATTATATTACAATCACGTGGAAAAAAATCACATATTCATTTAGTGTTTTTCCTTGTAGAAGAATCTGCCTACCGCTCTGAGGATCGTCCAGGATCTGATGAAAGGGAGGACAAGCTGGGTGGCTCTTCCTCCCTGGATGGTAGTTCTGGGGTTGGAAGTCAGCTGCGTGAGATCCTCCAGCAACACTCTGGCCCAGTCATCAGTGGGGAGCGACGGTGTGGAGGCTACTCGTCAGGCCTCAGCTCCAACAACTCATCCAGCGGAGATGACAACAACAACACCAACAGCAGCCGCCTCTACAAGTTCAAATCCAACATGAAGCATCGTTTCAGTGCTGACCTAGAACAGTCCCACCAAGTGAGGAAGAAACGAAGGGACTCTGAGTCCTCGTGTGGAAACTACACAGATTATGAAAAAGACCGAGTGACGCCCACCGGCCCAGCGTCCCGTGCCACCCCCTCCCAGGACAGCTTCCCTCCTGACACTGCAAAGCTGCTGGATGGAAAAGACAGTCCTCTGCCTGAGAAGGTCCAGAGATCTTCAACACCTACTCCCAAGTGTGAGGGCCAAATGGGAGACAGCTCCCCTTGCAGACAAGTCCCAGAGATGGGTCCTGGGGGAACTGTTCCCATCTTTGCTCTCAACCAGAATGGCAGCTTCTATGTTCCCTTAACAATCGACAATGCCCTCATCGCCCCCATAATGTCTGGCCTTTCAGACATGTCCCCCGTCCTTCACCCAATATCCATCAGTGTAAATTTCTGTGGCCCATGTCCCACTATCACCTCTAGTATAGTTCCCCCTGGCCAGCCAGGCTGTGCCGGGGCCATTGTACCCAATACCCACCACCTCCTGGGCAGCCGCTACTCCCACATAACTCACAGCTCCCCCCTCAACACCTTTGAGGCCGGGGTGTACAATGGGCGGCCCCACACCAGGGTTCCATATGAAAGGAAGAAACGTGATAGCACACGGCACACCTCCCAGTATGAGGAGCCACGGGGTGGCATGTCAGGGGGGGCGCCAGAGGGTGTAGAGAAGAGGGAGCCCAGCGAGATGGATATGAGGGATCACCACCACCACCATCACCACCCCCTACACCAGGAGGGGCCACCTCGGGAGGCTGGCCAGGACCTCCCGACTTGGCTGGAACACATGCGGGATGCCAAGGACACAAAAGACCAGAAGCCACATGAGGTGAGAGAGATGAGAAATGTGCGGACGGGAAACTTGCGGGACATTCGTGAAGTGAGAGAGATGTGGGAGATGCGTGACCCAGCACAAACAGTTCGGGAGTATATTGACACCAGTGGAAACTACCCTAAAAATGCTCCTTACTCTCGAACTCACCCACACTGGACACCTGCATACCATGTCCAGCCTAAGAATTAAGAGGTTGTGAAAATAACTAGTAATTAGTCATTGTACTGTCTTGAAATAAACTGGTCATCCTAATTCATTTCTACTACAATTGACAGATGTAGAAGTAACAATCTAGTGAAAATAATACCTTCTGAAATGTAATTGAACGAGGGCAACTATGTTCTATTTTGATGAAAAGAATTAGACCACAGAGTTGAAATGATGGAATCATATAAGGAATATAAACAAACCTGATATTACATTCAGTGATTAATCCTATATGTTGAAAGTACATTACTTTAAAAAAGTGAGTGGGTTTAACAAAACAATACCAAGTGCAGTGCAGTGGTGACTCAGAGACATGATCGTTGGTGTTCTGAGAAGTTTTGCTCAATAACATTGTCAATGGCTAGTTGTACTAGTTATGCGAGTGTCCTATTCATCTTTAATTATATACAAATGAAGACAAGAAGAAGATGAAAGGAGGATTCTAAATCACATGTAGACAGTACCTGAATAGCTAGACGCAGATGTGACACAGTTGGTGCAAGTGTTCAGTCTTGCTGGTCCTGGCACGGGTGGAGGGCTGACTCACAGTGTATCTCACCAGTAGTGGACAGCCACTCACAACTCATTACTTATCCTTCCAGTTGGTTTATCTATTACTGTAACTCATTCATCTAAGTTATTTATTCTTTTTATTTACTGTAAATACTGTGCCAAAATTATCCAGATTATATTGTAAGTTATGACTTACAGGTGTTACAACTGTTCAGAAAAAAATTACTGAGTATTTGAAGTATTTTCATTGTTCATACATATCTTAACATATGTACTACATTGCCACATAGAAATATGTAAAAGACTTCCCCTTGTTTGTCCCCCCCTTCCCCTCCCTTCCCCCAATATATTTACCTCATACCTGAGGGAGTACCGAAGCAGTCTATGAATCAAATTAGATTCAAAGAAAATTCGAACAATCAAGGAACATAACAGTGTGATGATCTCCATTTCCATGAAGTGGAGGTTCTTGCCTCCCTTTAAATGCCAGGTTTCTGAAAAGTGTTATCTAGTGATCAGTATTGACCTACACACTATATAGCTGTTTCTTACTAAATTAGGTTAGTTGCATACTTGCCTTGGTATGAAGGGAAGAGATTCAAATAAAAAATAAATTATACAAAAAATCCAGCTGGAGAGACAAACCCAGCCACCCAACCTACTCCAGCTGCTTGTGGTCACAGAGCCAGGAGTCTGCCAAAGTGAGCCTGAGGTGCCCAGCCCGCCAGCCCCCCACCCTTGCCCACCACTGACTACTCACCCGTGATATGTGTGCTGTACATCTGTTTCATTTCTGCTGTAGGAGCTGTAAATATGCCATGCTTTTGATGTGTATGTGCATGTGGTGGTTTATTTAATGATTCTGTAATGTTTTTCTCTATCACTGGTATCCAGTTTAGTCTACAATTGCTGATCACCTTCAGATTGGAGTACATTATATTCCTGCTGGTGGCTGTGCATGCAGTTTCTTCCTTGCAAAATTGTATTTATTAAATTTATTATATTTTTTCTTCAGTAGTTCTGTGAGTACCAAATATGTTTTGTTTTGTGTAGGAAATCCCTGTCATGAGCAGTGGTTCTGAGGACATCGCTGACATTGCAGAGCTACCATCGTTTCCACAATGTTAATATACATACTAGTAATTCACTCAGTGAATCGTGACCCCAATAACATGTGCCAGAACTGTAAATTAGAAGTGACAAGTCTAAGAAATTGTTCATTATATTTTTGTCTTGCACTTCTTACTATGACAACTAGTGTGTGTGTGTGCATATATATATATATATATATATATATATATATATATATATATATATATATATATATATATATATATATATATATATATATATATATATATATATATATATATATATATATATATATATATATATATATATATATATATATATATATATATATATATATATATATATATATATATATTCGTGTAGACTTTCCACTTGCTATTACTTTAAGTTCTCTGATGTTTGAAAGGTATGGAAGCTGCATGTATAAAGTGTGTTGTAAATTCACCTGTACATAAAATATAACATTACAAATCATGTTCATAGCTATATATAAAATATTTTAATCGGGAACAGTGATACTGTGATGGTGACTGTGTAAGGAGCGAGAAGATAACCATTGGGAACTGGGATCAGGATTCAGATGTAGAGGACTTGAGCTTTGCTGAGGCAGTAGATGAACAGTGTAGTAGGACAACAGCAAATATGAAAATTAGTAGTTTTGACCATAGGTGTGAATGAAGTACGGAAGCTGAGAATGGAAGGTATGGCTGGAAAAGAACAAGAGTTTTGAGAAATGTAAGAAGTTGAATGTGTAGAGTTTTGAGAGAAGTTAAGAGGTTTAAAGTGAGACTGAAGTTTGGATGGAGTGAAAAAAAGTAAAATCATAAAATTAAAGGAGTGACAGAAGAATGAAAATTATTTTGTACAGAGGTAGTAAGCATGAAGCAAAAGAAATGTTAAAAGTTATATGATAGGTGTGACAGACACTGAAGCTGTAGTATGGTCGGCCTGGAAAACTTAAAGAGCTAATTCCACAGTCCAACATAGTGTCTTGTAAGCACTTAAACCAAACTGTACCATAATTATACAATCCATAATGGTGAGGTTTTCGATACAGTGTTCAAAACTTAAAAGATTTCTTGTGCATAATTTCCTCAAATTTCTTCATTTATATATGAACAAAAAACACTATAATAAGGAATTTTCAGTCTGGTATTGGTTTGGGAGCTTACTGACTCACCTTGTTGAACTGTGAAACTGGCCCTTAGTTGTTCAGGGAGAAGTGGAAGAGAATGACGTGAGAGGTGAAGGGCCTTGATCCGCCTAAAAAGTTTAAAAACTGTCTATTTTGCTAAGGCTCAGCGATGTGCTTGTTTCCATGCCAAAAGCAGTTTATTCATTCCTTAGTAATAGGTGAAAAATGTGTTTCTGTCCTGATCTGTACCCACTATCAAGGTGTTGTACATATGACTATTATTATATAGTACTGGAAATAATCTAGCACCAAATAAAATTCTTTTAGGAATATGTGCCTTTACTCTGCCATCAATACTGGAGCTGCAAGATTTACTGCAAAATTTACAACACTGTGTCACTTTTTATTATTACTTCTGTATTCTTTGACAACACCCAGCTATCACCTTCCTCAACACTAAACATCCTCGGTCTATCCTTAACTCAAAATCTCAACTGGAAACTTCATATCTCATCTCTTACTAAATCAGCTTCCTCGAGGCTGGGCGTTCTGTACCGTCTCCGCCAGTTCTTCTCCCCTGCACAGTTGCTGTCCATATACAGGGGCCTTGTCCGCCCTCGTATGGAGTATGCATCTCATGTGTGGGGGGGCTCCACTCACACAGCTCTTCTGGACAGAGTGGAGGCTAAGGCTCTTCGTCTCATCAGCTCTCCTCCTCATACTGATAGTCTTCTACCTCTTAAATTCTGCCGCAATGTTGCCTCTCTTTCTATCTTCTATCGATATTTCCACGCTGACTGCTCTTCTGAACTTGCTAACTGCATGCCTCCTCCTCCTCCCTGCCACGCTGCAATCGACTTTCTACTCATGCTCATCCCTATACTGTCCAAACCCCTTATGCAAGGGTTAACCAGCATCTTCACTCTTTCATCCCTCACGCTGGTAAACTCTGGAACAATCCTCCTTCATCTGTATTTCCTCCTGCCTACGACTTGAATTCTTTCAAGAGGAGGGTATCAGGACACCTCTCCTCCCGAAAATGACCTATCTTTCGGCCACCTCTTTGGATTCTTTTTAGGAGCAGCGAGTAGCGGGCTTTTTTTTATTAATGTTTACTTTTTTGTGCCCTTGAACTGTCTCCTTTGCTGTAAAAAAAAAAAAAAAAAAAAAAAACAATGCAACAGCTTGAGCCAAAAGAGTAGAACCTAATCCTGACATACTTAAGACAGAATTAAGGAAAGAGGAAATAAACTAGAAGATAGGTAACTGAAATGAATAAAGCTGACTAACTGATAGGATTAAGCAATAAAGTTTCAGAAAATATTAGATATGTATTATTATAGCTGTGGCTGTAAGCACGCACCCATTGTTCCATAGACACGCGAATCCGTGTGTCACCTGTTGGTCAGGGGTCAAGTATCTACAGGTCTCGCCTGCTCTAAAAGGATTCATTTTACAATATTTGGCTCTTATGATTATCATTCTTTGGGTACCTTTGCCTTAGTTAGCTTTCCTATCCATCTGGCATGCTTTTGCAATCTGTTTGACCTCAAGTTCATTATGTGATAATTTTCCTTCATGATTGCTTTTCCAAGAACATTACCATTTTGTAAAGTGGGGGATACCTGTATCTGCATCTTCCTATTTATTGTCAAGGATAATTACTCAGAGAATATCTTTTATTGGCAAAAAATATCTCTCCTTACATTCTGAACAAGACTGGTTTATCAAAAGCTAGATCAAAACCAAAATAGTAACTAACCCTTCGAGTTATGAATGAGCCTCCTCTTCAGTAGTCAAAGTCCTTTGAAATCTGTTTGTTATTTTCTTCAGCTATGACAGGCTCTGTGGAAGGCGGAGAGCAGGCCGTCAGTACATAGAAACACATGGGATGGACAATAATGTTAAAGCTAAGGTGTCAAATATACGGGGACATTTTAGGTCCCATCCTTGCTAGGAAAACTTTTCATTCGTATCAAGTTTTTTTACTTTTGCAATTGAATCTTAAAAGAATGGTGTATTTGGTGTGCAAGGTGTGTTACAAAAATATAAATGGGTTATCTAGAGAAAGTTAAGCCACTTTATGATGGCACCGAGACACAAACATGGATTGAGCTGGAAGGGCTTCTTGAGAACAAACACAGTCACAGGTTGAAGGATGGTAGAAATATGACTGGTAGAAATGCTGAGTGCTTACCTGCTGGACAGACCTTGTCTCCATACTGCAGGTCCTCCACCACCAGCACAGGACTTGTCACTATATAGTTCCCCTGTCGCCACCCCGATGCCTGCACGGGCTTTTTTTTTTTTTTTTCTTTACGCCCTTGAACTGTCTCCTTAGCTGTAAAAAAAATAATTATATATATATATATATATATATATATATATATATATATATATATATATATATATATATATATATATATATATATATATATATATATATATATAGATAGATAGATAGATAGATATATTTCTTTTTTTTTTTTTTCGTTGGGGATATAAAGGCACCGCCTTCCTCCCTTGGTTTATATCCCCAACGAAAAAAAAAAAAGAAAGAAATTGACAAGTATATATATATGTTTGCCGCGCAACCACCCAGACGGCTGGTTGAGAGATGCCCAATTCTTTCAAGGAGGAGGCCCACCTCTCCACTCCCATGGCACCGGGCAGGTCTCGAACCAGTACGCTCCAGTACCCCACCGGAGCGCAAGGCGGAGACTCTACCACGGGACCACGGGACGTCAATTCCTTTTAAAATATATGTAAATTTCATTATTGACATACACACTTACCTTATTAGTGAGACACGTGAGCAGCGGTGAGCTTGACTGGATTTGAGTATCCACGGTACACTCGTATTAGGAAGAACACGTACTGGACAGGGACAGCCTCATTTGTATTCTTTTCAACGCTTAGCAGTCTTGATCTTTTCTTACTTTTTGTTTTAGTGAGGGTTGAGAACCCTTGTTCACACAAATACGAGGTTGAAAACGGGAAAAAAAAAATCCGAGCTTTTTTTTAGCTATATGTGGGAATTCTTTCTCAATATCAATCCAGAAAGTTTCATGTGACAAATAAAAAGATGTTGATGGATATTGCTTGTCTTTTCTCTCTTTTTACAGGTTGTGCCGATATTAAGCCCTGAGAGCAAGAAAGTGAAAAAGCTACATCTGGGAGTGCCGTTACAAAGGCAAAACTCCCGATCGACAACTCGACTCATTGTTTACAGTTTACAGTCGGCGTCAGACGGGCAGATGGAGAGGGTGGTTGCTGCTAAGTGTTATCCCCTCTACGATGAGGATTCATGAGCACGAGTGAAGTATAGGGAGGCTCCTGCAAGTTAACATCTAGTGTATTAGTGCGGTCAAAAAGTCTTGTGGTTTGGTTTCCTGGAGTAGGAACCTGAAACACTCCAGAACACCACCTTCAAAACAAGTATTCTGCTGTAACCATTTAAGATAATGGTATGTAATGGAAGACTCGATCCACTGGAAGAAGGCTGGTTCATCAGTGAAGGTGAAAGAATTAAATTTCCAATCAGTGAAAATACTAGATTTTATGGGGAATATTCACGAAAGTGTAGCCTACTAATTTCGAGATGCTGACTGCTCATTTCTGGACAAGATATGATGACAAGGATGTGCTGCTTGGGGTGTGTCCAGAAGATGCTTTTCTCGTAGAAATGAAACTGCTGTTTCCTCTGTGAAAATGACACGTCTGTCAAAGTCTTTTAACAGTAATGCAATGCTAGGGGGATAATGATGTGGGTGTTCGTTGATTGTCCTTTTATATAGAAAATCAGATAAATGGTCAAGCAACAGCTGCAGTTATCTTTCTTTTAGGGGATCAATAATGAATACCATAAGTTTTGCGGTACATTGTACACTATTTACAGTGTACAGAGTTAAGAGTGAATAAGCAAGCAACCACCACAACTCACCCTCTCATTGCATTGCCCCATTGCCCTCTGGTTCTCACTGGACCAGAGATGCACTACAGATGTAAACACATTCCTCACACAGCCTAATAAGCTACAAACATCTGGACCTTACATGGGCATGGCTACAAGTACTGAGCAGCTACATTGCAACACACTACATATCACTTCATATTTACTCAGTCAGTGCCTTAACATTTCCTATCACATACTTAAATCCTAACATTGTATGCTGGCAGGGTCTGATTGTACTCAGAAATTGTTAGCAGCCCTTGCTATGGAGTAGGTCTGGCTGCCATCATGGCCAGTTGCTACATCATTACTGCAGACTGGGACCACACATTACTCAAATCTGTATAAATTTGATAATATATATTGATTGAAACTGCTGTTGTTTATTTATTTTTATTTATTTATTTATTTATTTATTATTATTTTTTTTTTACAGAAGTTCCTTTGTAATTGTGGACAGAAGTGATATATGAGAGCCAAGAAATTGAAGACTGAGTTGGGACCCCTCAGCACTACCAACCATGCCAACTGCTGGAGCTATGACCCTGATGTTCATCGGGGTCATCCTCTTTGCTATAATTTTGTTTGTGACCTGTTTTAAGAGGCAGGTGGGCCGCATGAAGAAACGCTCCAGAAGAGACCCTCATGTGCCAGGCTCTGAGGCCAAAAAGGTGAGAAGCTGGAAGTCTATGTTAGTTATTGTCCCAACATGTGCTTTCAGAAAGTGTAAGTATGTTGTCCCAACATGTGCTTTCAGAAAGTGTAAGTATGTGATAAGTTATTGTAAATATGATAAGAAAGAATAGGAAAAAGTTCTTGATGTAATAAAATAAATTATATAAAAAAAAAAAGATCATGAAAGTAAGATGATTTGAAGCAAATTGAAAATTTGGAAGCCTGAAAATATTATGTAATGAGTTACAAAAAGAAAAAAAAAATTATATCATCCCAAAAGCATTGTATGGAGCAGAGTGCAGGGTGCTTCCAAGCATTTGAAATTCAGTACTTGATAAGAATATATAAAATAAGTCTCATGAATATGATCAATAATGAGGTTTTCATCACTGATACAATCTTGTAATGGGCAAGAGATATGCAGAGGAATTGGGCATGTACCAACAGAGAGTGAATAGGAATAGATGACTTCATATAGCATTGAATGGAAGGCTTGGCAATACCTGACCAAGGAGACCTAGGGACACATAGCTGAAAATCTTTCATAGAGTATATAGATGTGTATAGATGTATATTAAGGTATAATGAAAAGACTGAAACACATTGCTTTAACCCAGTAGCTCCAGGGATCATGTTTCTTAAAGGCTCCTCTAAGTGAGAAAAATTATAAAAAAGCATCATTCACGCAAACCATTTCATAATATGTATCAACGCATTTGTGATCAGTTTATGCATCATCTATTTTGGGGGGTTTATATCATGGCAAAAAATTGGCCCGTTGTTGGTATACGGTAAAGCCACAAATTTGGCCCGTCGCTGCGACTGGGTTAAGTGGAGATAAATGGCAAAGATGGCAACAGCATATGCATGACCCTACCTGGAGACCTCCAGAGGTGACATAAGTAAAGTCATATATAAAATTGTACTTTAAAAAATTACAAGCTTCGTACACACTACTTAAAAAAAATATATTTGCAGATCTCAAAACCAAAGTTATTTACATTTTAACCCAAAATCCTCTATTGTCTTTCAAGATACAGTCTGCAAACATATGGATATCTTTGGAAAGGGGGAAGATTGAAGAATGTTTTGGTTGTGAGACATTTAGCTAAAGATGTCTATCAAGGTAGAATTTCTCTAATGGTAAATTAATTTTTTATGCATTTACTGAAGCTTTTGGAATTATTATGTTGATTTGTATTCCTTGTGAACTGCAAAAGATGAGGAAATCATAGTTAAAGCTGTTTTCTGTATATTTTATTTAAAGACATTTTTGCATAGACAGGAAAATGCATGGTCTGTGAAAATCAGTAAATGTTGGCTGTCTAAAGAATGATACCTTTTCATTTTCTAGGCGCTTCGACGTGAAATTGAGCGGCGCCTGGACAGAGTGGCAGACATTTACTTTGAGCCCAGACTGCTAACCCTGGATGTGGACAACAAAGGAAACTCAGATCTGCCCCCATATTACTTTAGGATGAAAGCTGTTGACAATATGAAATATCTTGGTAAGTTGTGTTAAATTTGTTTGGACTATCCAAACACAAGCTTAATTTTCAGAATGTAGTGTTAATTTTGCTAGGATTATCCAGGACACAAGCTTATTTTTCCTTATACTACATGTGTATGCTACATCATTATTGAGCTTGTCTAATTTGTAATTTACATATTTGGGCAATTTTATTTGACACACCCATCCATTGTAAAGTTGCATCAATGAAGTTGCCCATGCGGGCTAATCGCCTGATTTCCGCGGGTACTCACCCAACACCCCTAAATATCAGCATGTAGTACAACTTTTTAGCTATGTCCTATTAGGTTTTGGTAAACTTACCTTCATTGTATTGACTGTGCGGGGGACGAGAAGAGGAGCAACTTGCACAAATCCGACCACTTTCGATTCAGCTCAAAAGTGCACACTATCTTCCTTCTACTCTAGCTGCCAGGTGGGCTAAAGAGCTGTGATTGGCTGGAGAGTATGGCGAAAGATGCTTCTATTGGGTGAGACCAACAGACACCTTCTACGTCACCACCGAGGGGTGGGAAATGCTCACAAAAACACATGTATACGTGTATGTGTATCCCGCCCAGGCTTCTTGCCCAACAAAGGGTTAATTGATGTCATTAATGGTGTATATGTTTTTATTATTCCTGGTTCTAATTGTTATAGTCCATCATATTAATTATTATTATTATTATTATCCCTGAGACATGGAAATTAAGAATGCTAAGTATTCCACTGTGTATCATAAGACAGCTAAAAATACAGGTCTTTAAATGGGAAAGGATGATGAAGATGACTCATTCTATTTATTTCCTAGTGACATCATCTTTGTTGATACAAGTGTATAGCTTGTAAAAATACCCAAAATAGTCAAATTAAAGAATATTGTTAAATTTTAAACTCATATAAACATATCAAATTAAAACTGTCAAGGACTGTATTACTAATTCAGTAATGTTATGATACAACCTACTTTATCTCCAATCAGAGCAGGAGCTGTCCTCCCTGGAAGGTGTGAATGCACGGGGAGCGAGGGAGAGTGTTCGCGCTTTCCTCATGAACTTGACCAGCATTGGGGGGGTGCTGGCCTCTGTAGAGCCTCGCATCATTCATGAGCTCTGTGATCACTATGACCACGCAAGATTCCACCCCATGCAGTTTACAGCCACTCAGTTTACTCCATACCACAGCCTTTTGTTGCGAATATTGCACTGGTGAGTAACCTTTTACCTGCAAATACAGGCAACCCCTACTTTACCTAAAACAAAAATTCACTGAAACCATTAGAGACCAGGTGACGTACTGGTACATCACAAGTGTGATGGACTTAAAGGCCGGGTGAAGTACTGGTACATCATTAAAATTTTGCTGTCAAACATCACACCCAACCACACCATTAAAAGCCACACTATATCCCAGTCCCCACTCAAAAAAATACAAATCACACTTAACCACACCATACCACCACATATCCAACATCACACCATTCCACACACCATACCCAGCGACCCCAAACCCCATATCATACTCATATACACCACACCACACATCACACGTAGCCACAACAACCCACACATCACATCCATGCACACTACACCACACCCCACCCCACATCATAGCGGGGGTGTATTTAGGACCTTGAATCATTGGGGGCTTAGTCCAGCTCAAAATGCTGGGTGGTTGGAGGCGAGAGAAGCGCAGAGTTTGTAGGGAAATTCTGAGGCCTCTGACATATATTAGCCAATTTATGTGTTATTGTATTTAGCAGTAACACTGAAAGTATGGCAAGTATGTCATGATAAAACTCGGTCATTATCAAATTATAGTAAAGCATAAGCACATTTAAGTGCTTAAGACCGATGTATCATACATATAAATGTACTGCACAGACAACTTCAAATTAAAATTTATTCTTTCAGGTACATTTACTGCAGATAACAAGGCACTAAAAAATGATGAAAAGCAATTGGCTGTTTTTACAATGTACTAGTTAAATAAGAAACATCTGAGTAAGTGAGCATCAAGTAATTACCAATCAGAAACTATCATTTTTCCCAAATTCCTCTAGTTTTTTATTAAATTTATTCTGTTACCAAGGAAATTGGTGTATACACACACACACACACACACACACACACACACACACACACACGTTTGCATGACATGAATTAACACACCACCACTTGTGTTGCTGGCATTGACAACGCTGTTTGTTTAGCTCCGAGTACACCAGTGTTGCCAAATCATCGTACTTAGCACATAGTATATTCCGTTTCGTGACCCATAACTATTGCATAAAACATCCCTAATTAAAACGGTTTTAACAATAACTTTAACTGAATATCATTATTAGTGCGGGACAGCGTTGCCAAGCTTGAAAGACCCGAAAAGCATCTATGTGTATCATACTTAAGGATTATTTCGCTTACTTTAACACGGAGATGTGAAGTTATATATATATATATATATATATATATATATATATATATATATATATATATATATATATATATATATATATATATATATATATATATATATATATATATATATATATATATATATATATATATATATATATATATATATATATATATATATATATATATATATATATATATATATACATACATACATACATACATACATACATATACATACATACATACACACACACAGTACGGGGGTTAGGAACCCAGGACCCCCGTACTATTTGAAAATCCGTATAAAATTAGTGCCTCCCCTAAAAACACTCCTGGGCTGCATTTGAGAGAGGGAATCGGAACTCTCGGAACGTCCTGAGTGCTTTCACACGCATGACGCGGCAGCATGAGTTGCCAACTCGGCACGTCCGCTCCGCTCCCGGCTTTTAGAGGTGTGGGCTGCGTTTGAGAGAGCGAGTTGGGAGCTCTCAGGGGCCCAGACCTCCCGAAACCCTCTACCAAACGTTTTTGTGCACCTCTCATTTAAAGTAAACTTAGCCTCGTCCTTGCAATGGTAACGGCGTCTCCCACGCAGCAATATGGCGTACGCTGATCTTCCTGACGATGGTTAAACATGCATCACGAGCTGTCCTGGCCAACGAGCTCCTTGCAATAGAAGATGAAAAGGAAGCTGCAGTGGTTATGGTGGCACAAAGAGGTGAAATGCAATGGAAGCACTTATATGTGTTTGTTTGGGCCGCCATATTTGCTGATAATGTCATCACAGCACGGAGGCGCTCCACCTCTCAGAGCTGGGAGCAAGTGGACGTGCTGAGTTGGCAACTTGTGCTGCGGTGTAACGCGTTTGAGAACGCTCGGGATGTTCCGAGAGTCCCGATTCCCTCTCTCAAACGCAGCCATAGCACTTGGAGGGCCTTTGTGCTGTGATGACGTCATCAGCAAATATGGTAGCCCAAACAAACACATATAAGTGTTTCCATTGCATTTCACCTCTCTGTGCCACCATAACCACTGCAGCTTCCTTTTCATCTTCTGTTGTAAGGAGTTCGTCAGACAGGACAGCTAGTAATGCATGTTAAACGACGCCAGGATGATCAGCGTACGTCATTTTGCTGCAAGTGAGATGCCATTACCATAGCAACGACGAGGCTTAGTAAAAGGATGACCTTTATCTCCACTCCTGCAGCACTCTTGAAGGACTGGCACTTACTGCAGCAAGAATTTCTTTTACACTATGATAGATACAGCAAACACTGCTCTCATTCCTTGGTATGTTCTCCCTTCCGCAATGTAACTCATCCCAAAACGTAACTTCTCCTAAATCTGAATTCTTCTGCAAGGTGAACACCTTTCTCGAATGCTTTGGCGTGCTTTCATATATATATATATATATATATATATATATATATATATATATATATATATATATATATATATATATATATATATATATATATATATATATATATATATATATATATATATATATATTCAGTCTTATTAATGTCCCAGATTAATGAGTTTTTACAGTGCATGTAGGATAACTGTGGTTCTTAACCACCATGATCCTGTCAGCCAAACGTCAGACCCACGGGGGATATTTCCCCGTGGGTCTGACATTTGGCTGATTGGATCATGGTGGTTAAGAACCACAGTTATCCTACATGCACTGTAGTGAAAACTCATTAATCTGGGACACAGAAAACATAATTAATAAAACTGGAATAACTTTACATCTCCGTGTTAAAGTAAGTGAAATAATCCTTAAGTATGATACACATAGATGATTTTTGGATCTTTCAACGCTGTCCCCGCACTAATAATGATATTCAGTTAAAGTTATTGTTAAAACCGTTTTAATTAAGGATGTTTTATGCAATAGTTATGGGTCAGGAAACAGAATATACTATGTGCTAAGTATGATGATTTGGCAACACTGGTATACTCGGATAAAAACAAACAGCATTGTCAATGCCAGCAACACAAGTGGCGGTGTGGTAATTCATGTCATGCAAACGTGTGTGTGTGTGTGTGTTTACACACACACACACACACACACACATTTGCATGACATGAATTACCACACCACCACTTGTCTTGCTGTCATTGACAATGCTGCTGTCTCTCCCATCTCCATGGTAACTAGTCCCTCCCACGCTGACAGAAGAGCTTCCATTCGTGCCAAAATACAACTCTGCAAAGCAATTCTACGAAAACAAAGAGACCAACTACACCTTTATTTTGCAAGTAGATGCAGTGTCATCCTCCCAAGACACTGGAATGCTTTCTTTATCGATACTGTAATCGCGACTTTTTTTTTTTTAATACTGCCACACCACAAAAATAGCTTGCCACAGCCTTGTAGCAGTTTACGGGTTAACATTTTGTATTGGCCTGGCTGGGGGTATTCTAAAAAAAAAAAATAATAAATAAAAAAATAAATAAATAAATAAATTTGAGATCCAAGCCTATTCATAAAACATACAGGGCTATAGCCCCGGAAGCCCAGGCTTAACTACACCACTGCATCACAGCCAGCCACACCATGTGACATATCACATCCAACTAAACCACACCACACATCACATCACTATACCACACCCAGCCACACCATATCACACATCACACATAGGCATACCACCACACCCAGGCACACTACACCATACATCACACCAAGCAATACCACACCATACTTGGCATAACAATTGTGAGAACTTTCAGCTCTTGTAAACAGGAGGTTAGTTTTTTAGGTAGACATGTCAAGTCTTCATTTGATTTCTAAAGCCAAGCCTACAGGCCAAATCATCCCATCCATATTCTGTTAAATAGGATTATGATACCCACCCAATTTCTTCATTTGGAGTACTTGGAACTGTATGCATATTATTTTATTATTGATGATGTATTATTGAAATTATTTATTAAGCATGATAGTTACATTACACATTCAAAATCAATAAAGTGTTAAGTAAAGGAAGGCTCCCATTGGTGGAGTAAATATCCACCCAAAAACTAATAACTTAAAAATAAAATTTGTTGCAACTTTATATTCCAGTGGCAGGAATGGAGAAAAGCTGGGTGGACGAGGCACAGTAACAGCCAAGGCTCCTAGTGACCATGATTCTGCCATTGATGAACCAGAGCACGATCATAGTGGTGATGACGACAACCTCATCATTACAGAGTCAAATGTTGTTTTGCTACACCGGCCAGCTTCACTCAGAGTATCTCCTGATGACAATTTTGAAACACCTGTGTGAGGTTTACTGTCTTAACAACAGGGAAACTTGAGGCTAGGAAAGCACTTTAAAACCTTTTGATCATAATGTCATATGATACTATCATTGTCATCTTGAGATCAGCCAAAACTAGCTAGTCAGAATAAATGGGTGGGAGTTTAGGTGTTACAAATTGTACTGATTTTATTTTCCATAAATATGAAATAATTTAAGATGTTTTTCTATTGTTACTTAAAACTATGAATTTGGATTATAGATCATAGAGCCACATAACAAGAAGCAAGAGATCACAGAATAACATAAGAACGTAAGGAGTCTGCAAGAGACCGGTTGGCCTATACAAGGCAGCTCCTGTAATCCTAACCCCACCTTACCTCACTATCCATGACTTTATCTAACCTCCTCTTGAATGTAGCTATGGTATTCGCACCCACAACATGGCTGTCAAGCCTGTTCCATTCATCTACCACTCTATTGGTGAACCAATTCTTGCCTATGTCTTTGCTGAATCTGAATTTGTCTAATTTAAAACCATTGCTGTGTGTCCTATCTGGCTCTTTTACTACCAAAATCTTATGGACATCCCCTTTATTAAAGCCCTTCATCCATTTATAGACTTCTATCAAGTCTCTTCGCAACCTTCGCCTTTCTAGCAAGTGTAGATTTAAATGCTTCAGTCTATCTTCAAAATGCAAGTTTCTCACCCCCTGTATCATCTTTGTCATCCTCCTCTGTACAGATTCTAACATCTTGATATCCATTCTATAGTAGGGGGACCAGAACTGAACTGCATAATCGAGATGAGGTCTAACTAGTGCTAAGTACAGTTTTAGGATGACCAGCACTCCTATTGCTTACGCTCCTAGAGATGAAACCCAGTACTCTGTTCACCCGATTTTTAGCCTGAATGCATTGGGTCCTAGGACGGAGGTCATCGCTCACTAGGACTCCTAAGTCTTTCACCCAGACCTGCTTAGAGGAGTGTCATTTAAGGAGTAATTGTGTGAGGGGTTACTCCTACCTACACTCAGAATGCTACACTTCTCGACATTGAATTCCATCTGCCACTTCCCTGCCCAATCATATAGTCTGTCAAGCTCATCCTGGAGAACGCTAACGTCCCTGTCTGATTGGATTACTCTACCGATCTTGGTATCATCTGCAAACTTACTGACATCACTACTAATTCCAGTGTCCAAGTCGTTGATGTAAATAATAAAAAGCAGCGGACCCAGCACTGACCCCTGTGGGACTCCACTCGTGACACTGCCCCATTCAGATTTTTTTACCATTGATTTGCACTCTGCTTCCTACCACTAAGCCACGCCCTGATCCAGTTCAAAACTTTCCCATCTATGCAGTGAGCTATTGCAGAATGTTAGATTTGCATTCCACTATATGGATTCAGATATGATGACAAAGATAATAAAGGCAATGATTACACCAAAGTTAGAATATGCAGCAGTGGTATGGTCTCCACACAAGAAAAAGGATGTAAAGAAACTGGAAAGGATTCAGAGAATTGCAACAAAAATGGTACCTGAACTCTCAGATCTGCCATATGAAGAAAGATTGGAATGCATGAACCTGCCAACTTTGGAACAGAGGAGAGAAAGGGGAGACTTGATAATGTTGTTTAAGTTGATGAGTGGTACTGATAAGACAGATAGAGAGGACTTGATGGAGAGAGAGCAAAGGAGAGGACTGAGAGGACAAAACAAGAAGCTGCGAAAGGGAACATGCTTGAGACAAAAAGAAATACAGCTTTCCTCATAGAAGAGTGGAATTATGGAACAGTTTGGAGGAAGAAGTGGTGGAGGCAAAGAGTGTCCACCAAATGAAAGAAAGATTGAATAAAAGTAGACAGAGACAGGACTATCTGAGCAGGACTATCCGAGCCTAGATCAGGCCCTGTATGCTTCAAATAGGTAAATACACACACAACCACAATGTAGGAGGGGGCCGAGAGGACATAGTAAGAAGCTGAAAAAGGGAACACGTCTTAAGAGTAAAAAGAAGTACAGTTTCCCATACAGAAGTGTCGATGAGTGGAAAAGTATAATGAAGGATATTGTGGGGGCAGGGAGTGTCCATCAAATGAAGGAAAGGTCAGACCCTGTAAAACATAAATAGGTAAACACAAATATAGAGATGGGATGGAGTTAATGGCAAGAAAATATTGTGTTATGGAACTGGTTAAGTAAGATGAGTCCAGATGAAACTCTTAAGATGGATAATTAAAAAAATAAAAAAAAGGTTCATTTGGAGAGTTTGGAATTCTACATTTGGCAACATTATCATCTTAACCCTTTCAACACGAGGACGCATCTACTGCGTCTTTGCGTGCCCCGTACCATATCCGAGGACGCGTATACTGCGTCCTGGCTCACTTTAGCCAGCATAAGAGTTATTTCTTCCCGGATATTGTACGATTATTTTTAGGATGTAGATCGGATATGACACGGTGTCTTATTTGACTTTCAATGTTATTATTGTGTTATAACGTATGTGTGTCTTGCGCACATTTGTACTTGACAGTAACAATCAATTCTAACAGAAAATAATAAGAAAGAAATGATATATGTGTATGGAGTTCCTCTTCTCTTGAGTTGCCAAGTGGCTGGCTATATAGTGCATTGTCTCACCACCCCCTCAGCTCTGGGCTCTGGGACACGGCTCACACAGGAGCTGCTGCCTCTCCTCCCTGCCTCACCCTCACATCCATCCCACTGTCATGTTCTTTCTTCCTTCCTTCTTTGTACCTCCTCCATGCAGTGTGTGTGTGTGTGTGAGAGAGAGAGAGGTGGGGGGGGGCGAAGGCGCCTCTTCAACAAGTTACAGCTTGCTGTTCCTCGATCACTCCCATCTATGTGTGTGTGTGTGTGTGTGTGTGTGTGTGTGTGTGTGTGAAAGAGAGAGAGAGAGAGGGGGAGGGGGGAGGGGGGGCACCTCTTCAACAAGTTATAGCTTGCTGTTACTCGATCCCTCCCATCTATGTGTGTGTGAGAGAGAGAGAGAGAGAGAGAAATGTGCTCTCCCTCTCTCTCTCCCTTCGTATCAGTGAGGTGTCAATCTTTTGACCCTCTCTCTCTTTCTCTCTCTCACACACACACACACACACGGCCTTTCAGCCTTTTACTCCGTGAGATCTGTGTGTATTGCCAGTGAATCAGTGGGATATTTTCCATAATCTTACTTACGTCTGTCCTTCCCTTCCCTCTCTTCCACTTTCCTCCACAAATCTATTTCTTTATCAAAATTAATATAAGGAAATACAATTCAGCAGACACACGTCATCTACCCATAACGCAAATTTCTCTGTATATTTATGCATACATCTCAAAATTATCAATTAATTTATGTTTTTTTATGTGCACTATTTAATTTTGCATGTTTTTATATATCATACATGATGATTATGTTGTGTTTATGGCTGAAAACTTGTTATATTCAATAGCAACTTTTGAAATTTGGCGTGCGTGGCCATCCTGGATACGGGGAGGGGCGCTGTTTTGGCCCAGCTATAGTGAAGGGGTTAAGATAATTCAAAGCGGGCTATTAAGTTACTTAATATGCTTTCTAAGCTCCCACCACTCTCCAAAGTATCCTCAAAGGCTTCTTCCTGAGTCTCCTCTATAAGCTTCTCCATCAATTCCAGTTGTGCTAGGATCACAATGCCCTCCAGAAAGTGCTCTTCCTCAGCTCGGACCAGCTGCACATCTCTGAAAAAGGTACCTATTAGGTTAATTCTGCCAGCTGCCCACTTCAAGGGATTGAAGTAAACATGACACATTTCATAATTGTACTGCTTCAGTAGTTTTCACTTAATTTGAAGTAGAAGTCACTTCAGTTTGAGGAAAAATCCCCAGACAGTGTCTTGTCAAGCGTCAGACGCACCCAGCATACAGGGGTTAAAGAGTCATGAATTTAGTTACCTGGTGAGGGTGACTTTCTCTTCAGATAACTGAGTTATGAAACCACTATTCATGCTTCCCACACGAGACTTTAGGCTCTGGCGAGTCTTCTGTAACACACTTTTGATTGGAATAATATGGCCATATTCCTGCAGGGCTTGACACAGGTCCGTGATGTACCAAGAGCCTGTAACAAAAGGCATATAATTATGAATTTGTCTTCAAAATAAAATTAATTTATCTTCTCATATTAATACACAAAATATATTGCAAATACAAATATTCATAAGCTTTATATGCTTAAAGTTTTCAGGAAAGTTCACAATAAAAAAAAAACTAATACAATAATCCTTCCCATTTTCAAACTATTTGGGCAAAAGGGTGTTCAAACATAGGGAGTATTTGGCTACATGAGGTAAAGCCTCTCGCATATCTTCACAACCACAATTGTGAATGATACCAGTCTGTAATTTAATGGGTCCTCTCCCTTTCCTCCCTTAAAAATTGGTACTATGTTTGCTCTCTTCCAATCTTGTGGTACCCTTCCTTCACTCAGGGAGGCACTCATTATGGAGTGCAGTTTCTCTGCAAGTTGCTCACTACATTCCTTCAAGATCCACCCTGATACTCCATCCGGGTCCGTCGCCTTTCTTACATCCAGCTTGTTCAAGCTTTCCTTGACCTCCTGCACCGTTAACTGTATCTCCTGCATAACCCTTCCTCTTTCCTGGCCCGGTGGTTGTACAAATTCGTCTTCTTTTGTGAAAACTCTATGGAAGCTGTTGTTCATCACTTCTGCCATCTCTGCTGGGTCCTGTGTGTGTGTGTGTGTGTGTGTGTGTGTGAGAGAGAGAGAGAGAGAGAGAGAGAGAGAGAGGGGGGGGGGGTCAAAGATTGACACCTCAGTGATACGAAGGGAGAGAGGGAGAGAAGCATCTCTCTTTTTTTTCTTTTCGTTCGTTCTAGCCCGAGTGCACCGGTAGGCATTATCTGCCTTTTGATGTTGTTCAGTTCGACCCCACGCTCACCACCTTATCCACACAGCCACCACCAACACCCACTTTTTCACTCGAATCTTGCCCATGGGTTTCCCAGCAGGCTTGTAAGCCATTGTGCAGCACGTGCGTGGTAAGCGAGCCGACTCCTTGCCGTGCAGGGACTGGGGGGTTGACTAGACGTGTACTCGTCAGGTCACGACTGGGAACCCGCCGCGCCGCCGCCACATTCCGTCACAAAAAATGCCCAATCCTGCCCAACCATTTACTTTCCCTGCCAACCCGAAATTGACAAAAATATTATTTGGCACGCATATTAATGCAATAATTAGTGATGACCAGCCACTTTCAAAGATCTCTCTCTCTCTCTCTCTCTCTCTTGTTAGTTTCTTTATACGCTGTGTCTCTGATTTCTTCCCTTTCGGACTGGGCAGCGAGAAAGACAAAAGAAAGGAAAGGCTCCGGGAACACCAATTTAGATTTTTAAAAGCCAGTTTGCCAGCAGGCTGATGTGCAGAAACGGCCTGCTGTAGATTTTAGTAGGCTAGTAAGCCAGATCGCTTTCTTTTTTGCCTGCCAGAATAGACAGTTGGGCCAGGTCCACTTTACATGAAAAAAGGAGCAAAGGAGGGGGAAAAGATTGATGGGAAGAGATGCGGAGTGGTCGGGGAGTGCATGACTATGACTTGAAATTTGAGTGAGGGTCACGGCAGCCGACTGCAAACCTTCTTGTCTACATCTATAAACTTTGGATATATGATCATTCTGATAGTGAGGGTAATTTGTAACTTACTGAATACAATAATATGCTGAGAGAGAGAGAGAGAGAGAGAGAGAGAGAGAGAGAGAGAGAGTGCAAGGGACACATATGCACGTAAAAAAAGGTGCATGAGAAAGACGGGATAGAAATCCTCCAAAAAACAACTCAACCGCCACCATGAGATTTTCCCCCTTGGAAAAAAAAAATCCAACCTGGCAATTCTGCACTCGTTTGGCCAGGGGAGACTACGAACCACGTCATAGATGGTTTTACCCGCGTGATCTGAACATACGGTTCTGAAACCATACCGTGTCATAGGAAACTGCGCCTTACGAATCCGCATCATACGCGACTTGACTGTATTATCAAACCAGATATTATTTACTGCGTTGAAGATGCAAAGTAACATGCAATAACGATATACTAGAGCTGTATCACTCACCTTCTGTCTGACTCCTAACAGCTGTGTAGCCTTTCACAGTAGCAGCAGAAATGAGGCAATCACTTTCTGCATGTGTAACAGTGCAATTGTCCTGCTGTAGTAAGATTGCTGGGGAAAAAAAAAAAAAAAAAAAAAAAAAAAAAAAAAAAAAAAAAAAAATTGTAAGTTGAAATAAAACTATGAAGAAGTTGCAAGGTTAAAGTGGGTGAATACATTATAGCTGTGCCTGGCTGCGGTGCTCATCTCCAAACTGTTGGCCCTCTGAGCTTGTGGTAGGTAGGAAATGATTACCCTGGAACACAGACCCCAGGTTTCCCCACAAACCCATTTATCAACCAGCCCGAAAGGGAGGATTAACAGCTTGGTGAGCTGCATGCTAACTACCTGGGCCAGGATTCTAATCTAGGCACGCAGAGTTGTAGCCAGGCACACTGTCCATTAGACCACAGAGGTTAAGGGGGCCAAAGCAATGGCTAGAGAGTGTGAAGAGTAAATATATAGGAATATGGCAAGCCTCATAACTTTTAAATATGAAAAGTTTATATATACTGAGACGAAATAAGTATATATTTTCCTTATATGTACAAAGGAGTAATGATGATGGGTGAATAGAATAAGGTGAACTGAGGTTCTAGAAGCATACAAAAAATTTGGAGGCATCCATACATCATACATATGATCAGTTTTTGCATGAATTGGTCAATCAATCAATGGAGGCACAGGACATGAGGCTCAATACCTTGCTCACTCTACGACACCATCCCTGGGTTTCCTCCAAGCTTGACTCTATGCAGGCACCTTTCTCATACTAATAACCTTTCATCAGGATATAGACTTGATCTACCATGTGCTTTGGCCCCCTCCACTAAGGGTTGTCTGTTATAAAAACAACCTGGTGAGCTGGACTGACTTCTGGGTAGCATGCCACATGCTCATATAATCAGAGTTGGCATTCATGGACTATGCAGGTAATAGGCCTTGATTCTGCCTCATGGAGTAATTTGAGTGTCAATATAACAATATCCAAATGATTCTGTTGATAATAAGACACTTATTATCAAAGGCATTGATTAGCATCATCACAAAACTGTTGTGTCCATGTCTCAGCCCATAAAGTAAGACAGAGAGCAAAAGTGATGAAGATCCTAATCTTTGTCCTTCTGCACAGGTATCCACAACACCATATACTCATGTTGAGCAAGTCCATGACACTGTCGACCAAGTCAGCAGCAAGTTTCATTAACTTGCTGTTGTTATATAGTACACTACCAAGGTATGTGATATTGTCCTAGATCTCAGTGTCCTCACCACACACATGAACAGACTATTGTTATAACCAGAAAATCCACTGACTGGAAGAAATTTCTGCAATGCCAACAAACAAAGTTGGTGGCTGTGGTGTTGACAATACAATACTTCTTTCAATTTTGTGTGTTCTGATTTTGTGATATGTCAATTTTGCAACCAAGCTCCAAAAAGGCCATTGTGACAAAAATCTAATTTTGCAATGTAACTCGAGTTTAGCTAGTGGTGCTGCAAAGTATGTATATCTATGTGGAGAGAGAGAGAGAGAGAATATAGATATACAATGGAACTTGCAGTGAATCTGCAGGATCGTGCAGTTCCGACCTAGTTTTGTTATGAATGTCATTTCGTATTTATCAATAATATATTAATAGTTCAAAAGGCACATATTCATCAAGAAAGATATTACTGCATATGTTTCTATTGGTGCAATCTGTTACCTTACATCTCAAAAAGGGTTTTGGTAGGAATACAAAGACAATTACATTCAAGTTAGAACAAGTTAAAAATTTGCCAACGAGCGTGAAGTGCATCACCAAAGAAATGATACCAAGTCCGCGAGTCCCTCCTTGAAGGATTAGGCCCGCCAGCTCTTGTGGGACTGACTATATTTGATCCCCCCATTTAGTCCAGTGAATCAAGAGTTGAATGTCAATGAGAGAAGTTGTCATAACTGATACGTACGCCTGAGTGCCTCCTCTCCACGACATGCTTGGATGAAGTAGAGACGTGGCTTGTTGAGGAGAGCCTGGCTAAAACAAAGTTTTCTCAGGTCAGTGATGGAGATGCAGGAGCGATCATGCAGGTAGATGTGGTCTGTAAAAAATCAAAATTCAATAAAGTACAATACAACTACAATATTGATTAGTTTAACATGCAAAATTATACACAACAGACCCTCAGTTTTGAGAAATCTTTATCCCATTGGTTTTTAGTTTACTAAAATCAAGACACATAATATCATAATTTTTGTCCATAACTGCTGCTTCATACACATTTTTGTAAAATAAAAAATTATTAGTGATAAAAGATTCACCCTTAGTAAACCCATGCTGGGGGCCATTGATCAAATTAAGTTGAAAATATAATCAAATAACATGAAGATCCTGTCAACAGAATCTTGCAAGTGTATTTCCTAGACTGACTGCAGGGCCTACAGTCAATTATATATTTGTTTACTTCTGGAGCCTGCAGTCCAGCTACAATATTTATCTGGACCTCTGCATACATTTGATTTGTCTAACTGGACCTTTGCTCGTAATTATTGAGTAGCCCAGCTCTAGACGATCCCAATGACTGGCTCTGTTTAATGGAAGATGGTGATCAGTAATATCAACCCCTAGAGGGCGGGTGATGGGTTTTTCTGGTCCACCTTTTTTCGCGGTAATTTTGAAGTTTGTGTGGGAATTTATGGGTCAGCCTGACTCCTAGGCTGCCACACAACTTCTCTGTGACATTCTCAGTGTTTCTGTGATGGTAACAATGACAGGAAGAGAGTTTGATGTTCCTCGTCTGATTCTGTCACCCAAGTATCCACAGCCAGTGATCTTGACTTCTCATAAGCCTCCCCTTGCTCCCAAAAGAACTTCCAATGTAAGTGCAATTGGGAGAGAGCTGAATGACTTTTTCAGGCTTTGAAAGTGGTCTTAGCAGTGAAGACAGTGACGGCAGCAGCGCTGAACTCCAGCCACTCAGCAAGGCTGAGCCCCATTATTGTGTAACCTCGCTCTAGTGGCCATCCTGTAGATCTATCTCAATATGGTGATGGTAGAAGTGATTTTGAGGCCCCTGAGGACAGGCATGGAGTATTCAAATTCATTTGAATACTGTATTTGGGTGTATTCTTATTCATATTCGAATAAATATTAATAGAAATCAAAGTATTCTCATTTGTATTTGAATACAGGGGGCAAGTATTTGTATTCTGAGTAATCTGACGAATACTTCAAAATTTATTATCAGAAATAAGTCATTGTTCCTTACAACTGCAGCCTCCTGCTGGGCAGTTGTGTAATCGTCATGTATAGTACAGGGTTTGCAGACTGTGACAGAGCGAATGGACACTAGAGTCTGACTCAGTTGCCACTTGCCAGTGGTAGAGACTTCAGGTTTGTGGCAGAGTGAAGAGAAAGGATGGATAAAGGGAATACCCATAAATCAAAATCTATTGGCTTGGGCAGAGCCGTGAACTTGATAATGGAAAGTGAGTTATTTTCAGGAATACTTCAGAACATTTCCGTATGAGGAGAAATGATTTCATGTTACATCCCCACCTTTTAGGGGTTAAGATGCAGTATTGAAATTAAATGACTAACCTGTTAAAAGATCAGAGGGTTAACAACCACTTACCATTCTCATCACCATGGGTCATGAGGCATACTGCCAGACAAGCCACCACTGCTAGCCGAGCGTCCATGCGTAAACACCGGAAATAATTATGCAGTTGTTGATGATCAGGGTTATCAAAATGCAACACATGAAATCCAAAAAGCTTAAAGGTTCCTGTAAGTCGTTCCTTGTCAATGTCTGAACCATGACGCTCCATGAGAGGAAACTGTTCACAAAAACAAAACAAAAATTAAACCATAACATGACTTCTTGGCTACATTTCCACTGCAAATTATTTGAACTTACAGCATTATTATATGTATCATGCAATCTTGTTTTCAAACACCTTAAACTTGGTATTACCTCTAAGAGATTTGCAGCCCATGCATTTCTTTAAGAGCCAAAACAAATCTTTCTCATGGGTATTTTCTACAAAAAAGTAAAGTACTGATGTACTGAATGAAATCATACTGCATAAGTGAGTGTAACTTACATTATCCTCCATTCCTCTCGGTTTCATGAAATTTTTAATGTTGATGATAACGCATAGGCCATGAGGGTAACCGGTTGGCAGTGGATACATGTCTTCTTGACAAGCTGGCAGATTCATGGGGAACAATTTTGAGGCACTGGGAAGACTAGGTGAGCCTGTAGGAAGTAACATAGATCACCCAGGATGCATGACAGGATAATATCTGCATTAATGTATAATTATTGTCCTGGAGAGCAATATTTCTTTCTTTGACTATCTGATCAATATATGTACAGTTTACATGGATGATTATTGAGGAAGGGTCCGGGCCTCGAGATTTGCTGAGTAACTTTACATTTGCCTCCCATACCATTATAAAAATAAGAGGCATTAATCATGTGTCTGGCAGTGACGTACATCTTCCTTACCACTCTCTGGTGTGAGGGAAGGAGGGTCTCCCTCCCTCCAGTAAGGGTTGACAGTTTGTATGGCCTTGAACAATTTTGCCTAGAATTTCAACTACATCCTTGTGTTTTTGCTCATTTTTGCTACACTACATAATAGGTGGAAAACATACAGGTGGCAAAATACTTCCAGCAGTCACTGATCTCTATATCCAAAATGAAGTCTCCTCTTCCTTTTGGAGTCATTTACCAGTACTTCTTCCACGCACAATAATACTTGCAGCCACGGCCACGTTGCAAAGTTTCGTGCACTGTACAGAGTGACTCATCACCAAGAAGAGTATGTTTTTTTCTTTCAGTTTCCAGGTTATAATGCGAGGGTTGACATCAAACAACCATCTTAACACATTCCTGCTTTTGTAAATGTAATGTACTGGCATAAGGGTGGCTGTGTGAGCATGTGAGTGCGTGAATGGGTAATTATGTGTAAACTATCTAACGTGTGTAAGTGGTTGTACTAGTGTGTGCGTATGTATGTACGTGCATCAATGTATAGGGTGATGGTCAGACTACTTGTTTAACTGCTGGTGACGGGGCGGAAGGCAAGGCTAGGTGAGGTGGTTCGCCTGCAGAGGCAGAAAGGCAGTGGCCTTCCAACCCGCGAATCGCCCTGACGTCCAGTGTGTTTGGAAGGAATAAAGGCCAACAGCATGAGAAGCTTTCATTGACAACCACAGTAAAAAAAAATTGGCTTCCCTTGCTGTTTCTTGGGGTGTGTGACCATCCCCTCTCCATCAGCCTTAAATCAGTGGATCAAATTTCACACAATTCTAAGCTTCAATCCTGTCAGTTTGCAAATTTTGCTATAGTCGGCAACTAAATCGGCAACCCCACTGGTTTTGTTTTGGACCAGTGAGGAGGGTGTGCTGGACCCCGAGGTGGATTAAAAACAAGACCATTCTAAGGGCAGATGACCTCATGTTTATCAGGATCAATGGCCATCCAGTCCCAACTATGGGTGAAATAGCAGGTGGTAAACCTCATACCCCTCCTGCAGCCTTGTAGGGTTTACCTTTTTTTGTTCAGGCAAAGGCTAGGGCCACCACTTAAAATAGGTTGTTGGGTTTGCAAGGGCATGCACCTGGAAAATCTTGCGCCAAAAACTGAAAATGGCTCGATTTACGAGCCATAAACCATCCAACCGCTCATGAAGAGTGAAAACAGATGTTAAATGAAATGATGATGATGATTTGTATGTTTTCCACACATTATGTAATCTAGACAAAATCGTTGAAAACACGAGGATGATGGGGAAATTTTAGGCTAAATTGTTCAAGGCCATATAAACTATCAACACCTACTGGAGAGAGGGAGACCCATCTTACGTCACACAAGTGAGTGGGTTAAAAGATGTACATCACTGCCAGACACACGATTACTGACTCTTTAATTTTATGATGGTATGGGAGGCAAATATAAAGTTGCTCTGCAAATCTTGATCCATGAAGTCTTGCACAATAATCATCCGTGCAAACCGTATATGTATATATATACAGTAAACCCTCGATATAACAAACTAATTGGGGGGAACTTAGTCCATTAATGCTGAAAGTCCATTATAAGCTGCGAAAAAAAAAAAAAAAAAAAAAACGTGAAAGAATACTGACGAACTTAATAAATGGAGGTATATATATTTTTTATTGTGTAGGTTGTGTGCACATTGTCTGTTTAGCCACACAGCACACATGGCGATGGACTGCGAGGCACTGAGGCTGCCAGGTTGACAGTGGGGCCCTGTGGGGGGCCATATAGTTGGTATTATTTTACTTTGTTCCCCATCTCACAGTGGTACTTCTCATGGTAAGCGAGTTGAACCTCTCTATGCAAGCTATTTTACAGCTGCGGCAGCTGGTGCACAACAGACATTGACAAGTCAATCATGTAATGATTTTTGACAGAAACATTTAGCAGATTATATCACAACCCCCCCCCCCCAAAAAAAAAAAAAGTTAATTTGCCAATGCGAGACAGGCGCACTTGTAAAATTTCACCCATGACCGTAACAATATGGCCCCCCCACAGGGTACCACTGCCAACCTGGCAGCCTCAGTGCCCTGCAGTCCATCACCAAGAGTGCTGTGCAGCTATAGACAATGTGCAGACAACATACACAATAAAAAAAAAACTATATACCTACATCTATTAAGTTAGAGGGATTGGAACGGTCACCCTTCTTAAACACAGGCTGTATGTAGGTATACTTCCAGCAGGAAGGAAAGGTAGATGTTGACAGGCAGAGACGAAAGAGTTTGACCAGGCAGGGTGTCAGCACGGAAGCACAGTTTTTAATTAAGGACAACAGGAGGTACTCCATCAGGCCCATAAGCCTTCTGAGGGTTGAGGCCAGAGAGGGCATAGAAGACATCACTATTAAGAATCTTAATAACAGGCATAAAGAAGTCAGAGGAGGAATGAGTTGGAGGAATATGCCCAGATTGTCCAGAGTGGAGTTTTTACAGAAAGTATGAGCGAAGAGTTCAGCCTTAGAGATAGATATGACGGCAGTGCTGCCGTCAGAATTAAGGAGAGGAAGGAAAGATGAAGTGAAATTGGAAAAGTTGGAAAGTTTCGTTTAGTCGGCGCAACATCTGTGGTCATATGCCGGAGAGAGACAGAAGGGGAAGGAATTATAGGAGGGGACAGATTCCAGGAGACGGGACATAACTCCCGATTAATACCTGGTACCCATTCACTGCTGGGTGGACAGGGGCGTAGGGTATCGGAAAAGCAGCCCAAATTTTTCCACTCCACCCAGGAATCGAACCCAGGCTCTCTCGGTTGTGAGCCAAGTGTGCAAGTGAAATTGGAGGAGATATTTTTGGCTAGGTGCCAGAAGTCTCTGGAAGAATTAGAAAAAGCAAGGTTGTGGCATTTTCTATTATTGAAAGTATTTTTAATGAGTCAAAGAACAGATTTGGCACGATTCCGGGCGGAAATGTAAAGATCATGATTAGCATGAGTGCGAAGGCTCTGGTACCTTTTGTGAGCTGTCTCTCTATCTTTGATAGCATGACAACAAGTGTGATTAAACCAAGGCTTTTTTAGCATGAGGGGTAGAGAAAATACATGGAATGTATGCCTCCATTCCAGAGACAATCACCTCTGTGATGTGTTGGGCACACACAGAGGGGTCTCTCTCCTGGAAGTAGTAATCATTCCACGGTGGGTTCAGAGGCTGTACAGGAGTGATAGGAAAGGATACGGAAATAAGGTTGTGATCGGAGAAGCCCAACAGAGAGAGAACAGTTTGACAGAATAAGCTGAAGGATTAGAGGTTAGGAAGAGGTCTAGAATGTTGGGCATGTCTCCAAGGCAGTCTAATAAATGGATGATTGATAGCAAGACCCACCATTTTCACAATTTTTAACAATTTCTTAAATCACAATCTGCTATCCTTATTTTCTCTACTCAGTAGGATGGGACATGATTAGTATAAAATATACTTACGCAATATAAAGGGCTGCAGGCAGGAGGCTAGAGATGTCTGCTCCTCAGCCAAAAGAGCTTGGTGCAGCTGACCAAGACGCAGGTGGTAGTTACCTTCAGTGAGATTCCTAACAAAGGTTTCTTCAAGGGGTCGACCTGTCTCTGAATACCAATCCCTCAGCCTGGTGTGATAAAATTATTATAGATATGAGATGCAACCAGCCTGAATGTAGTTCACTATTTAATCTATGAGTGTTCAAATCAACTATGAAATTGGAGCAGTGATTGCTATGGAAGAAAAGGACCTAGGAGTAATCAATCAAATCAACCCTTAGACAGCAGTAGTATTTGAAGAGCAGCTCCCCCCAGAATGAATTGTCTATATAGTCACTGCCAACCTTAGGACTAGCATAAATATAGTCACACCACATAATGGATGTTTTAACTATCGTCTATATATATATAGATTCTACTGCAATCTGAAAGTGTTGTTAAATTTTTGCCATACAAAACTGACTGAATTTTGGACTGTCTATATATAGTTCCACCAGCATTAAGGGTTAATTGTCTTCCTAGAAAGTCAGTGTAGCTTCTATAACCGTAAAGAACATGAAAATAACATGCTTTAAGACTATTAATATATTGAGAGTTGCAAGTAGTTTATAATGATCAGAAAAACAAATACCTACAGAGTTGGGGTACCACTGGCTGGTGTTAGGAAAAAGTCACATATATTACTGGGATGAGAGGAGAGGAGAGGTTCTGAAGATAATTCCTTTTAATGTTAATGGAATGCATGTAAAAGGAAAGAGAAGGGTAATGACTGGGAGTTTTAAATAGAAGCTGGCTGTGATGGGCAACATGGGGGCCTATATAAAGAGAGATCAGAGAAAGCAGTGAATAATATTTTGAATGTGAGATACAGGATGACATGGAAGGGATACAATTTCCACAAGAGGGGCTAAGATGTGTAAGTGGAAGTGTCAAGGGTGTAGATAGGAATAGACAGATTTTTTTATTTTTTATTCTTGATACCCATAGAAATAAAATTATTGATGATTGTGTCTTGCACAGAGGAAAGGGTGAGCAAAAAAGAAAACCAGAGCTGAAAGAAATATCTATACTGAAGCCATGCCCACCTGGAAATGAGGAGGTCAGCTTGCTCTTGGGCCATGCCAGCACACACAAAGTACATAGCCTTCCTGTCTGGCTCTACTCCTCCTCTCTCTCTCTTGAAAAACTGGAAAAAAATATGATCATATACCCTTCATTAAGATTTAAAAATGAAAAGCAATACATGTATACCACAAAGTAAGTCATCACCTGGTGGAGGGCAGCATTGACAGGCAGTCCAAGGTGGTCCTCCAGTATATCATAACGACCAATGATGTACAGTGCTTCTACCAGTACGCCTTCACCCCCTCCCTCCTCTGACAACTCCACCAGCTGATCAAAGGCTTCCTGATTTCCAAAAAATAAATTAGTGAGAAGTGTTGACCTAGAAAATGACTAATCACGGTGACTAATTTTTTTTTACCATATTCAACCAGACTAAAATTACATTGAACACTCATTATAATAACAGTTTCCATGATCAAGTTACATATGCTCAGGTATAAGTGAGAGAGGGATAAGGGTGACCTTTTCTTGGCCTCCACAGAGGTACTGAGAAAGTTTGTAGCCGTGGCGAGCCAACAAGTTTCCTTGCAGTGCTAGAAACACTATGCTCATGGCCTCACATTCATCCAGCTCCAGCAAAATTGGTGTACCTCCACATCTGGCAAACACAAACCACCAATCTACATACAGAACATGCAAATATATATGCACAACAATATGCAGGCACAAAAGCAAACATGCAAATACAAAGGTACAAATATCCACACAATTAAGCAATTCTGCAAGTTTAACATACACTAACAATATAGAACAAAAAGAGAAATGCATAATCACTGTAACAGTTCCAGAATATTAAATTAGTCAGCAGAATAAAGAAGCTGGAAATTAAGAACATTCAAAATTAATCAGAGTGATTCTCACCTAAGCATGATCTGTGCCTTCATCACAGCTCTGGAGGTGGCATCCAGCAACCCAATGGACGCTGCATCGTGTCCCATAGCCATGATGTTCTTTTAACTTACACAAACCACTGAAGAAAAAAGAAATTGATCAATCTTTTATTGCTATAGATACTCCCACAAACACTATATATATATATATATATATATATATATATATATATATATATATATATATATATATATATATATATATATATATATATATATATATATATATATATATATATATATATATATATATATATATATATATATATATATATATATATATATATATATATATATATATATATATATATATATATATATATATATATATATATATATATATATATATATATATAGGGTTTCCAACTGGTGCCCTATGATGAGTGAAGTCCCACAAGGTTCGATGCTGGCACCAATAATGTTTGCTGTTTATATAAATCATATGGTAGACGGAGTGTCCAGCTATGTGAGTTTGTCTGCAGATGATGCAAAACTACTGAGACGTGTGAATAATGTGAAACACTTGAAACACTTTAATATGCTTAAATATATCATTGAAAAAATTTATATTAATTATTAACATAAGCATCCCATAGGAAGCAAAGCTTTTTGGGCAAAACAGGATTTGTTTACGATGTAACGTGTAATGAAGAACAAGTAAATACCGAAGGAAAGCCAGAAGCTTCCTAACCAACCCAGTTGGACTGTGGAGGCAATGCAAGGGGACCTGGATAGAATATAGGAGTGGGGTGGTACATGGCAGATGGAGTTCAACCTTGGGAAATGTAAAAAAATAGAGTTTGGTATGAGTGGCAGAAGATGCGAATATGATTACAAGATGGGAAGCGAGACAATATGCAGAGGAGTGGAGGAAAAAGATTTGGGAGTGACTGCTTCATAGAACATGTCACCAGACAAACACATCAACAGGATAATGGGACAAACTCTGAATTTGCTGAGGAACATAAGGACAGCATTTGTGTAATTGGATGAGGAGATGATGAGGAAAATAATAGTCACAATGATATGGCCAAGGTTGGAGTATGCAGCAGTGGTATGGTCTCCTCATGAAAAGAAGAATATAAAGAAGCTGAAAAGAGTGCAGAGAGTGGCAACTAAGATGGTACCGAACTTCGAGATCAGACTTATGAGGAGAAAGTCAATAGCATGGGGCTCACAACCCTGGAGATAAGAGAAAGAGGAGATCTGATAGCGGTGTACAGGGTGGCGAACAGAGTGGAGCATTTGGACAGAGAGGACTTGTGTGTGTGGAAAGAGAAACAAGAGGACATGGAAAGAAGTTGAGGGCAACCACGTGTAGGAGAGATGTGAAAAAGTTTAGCTTCCCAAATGGAAGCATTGAGCTATGGAATAGACTGGAGGAGGAGGTGGTCTGTGCAAGAAACATTCATGATTTTAAGGAAAAGTTGGATAAGAGTGGATATGGAGACGGGACAGTGCGAGCGTAGCTCTTTTCCCGTATGTTACATCTAGGTAAACAACTAGGTAAATACCTGGGTCTGGCGTCATAGGGTGGGTGAGGCAAAACGTCCTTGGAAAAAAACACAGATTGATTGATTTCCCAAAAAACAATAGGTAATTGTGTAGAGATCAAAACAATTGTGACCATCGTGGTAAAACTGCAGAACAAGTCCTTCTCTCCCTCAGCCACCCCAGCCCCCTCTACCCCCCAAAACAATAAGCCTGGGGACCTGTGGGGAATCAAGAGTTTAAGGGTGGAAGGCAAATTCACTGAAAAAAAGCCTTCAAAATTTCCCTAAAGAATCCCTAAAGTCTAAGGAAAATTCCCTGGTTTTAAGAGTTTAAGGACCCCCCACCGCCGCCGCCCACACCGCATGTCGAATGTATTTAAACTATCCCAACCTAATTTTACATAATCTAACCTCGACCCCATCTAACCAAAGCCCCCCTCAACCCCCCTTCTAACAGGGGGGGGGGGAGGTCAAGGGAGCTAGAGCCCCCCCTGTTAGCTGGGAAGTCTAGGGGGCAACCCCCTTAGATGGGAGCAAAGCCCTCCTTAGTTAGAGGGGGGTCAAGGAGGGTAAACCCCCTCAGTTAGAGGTTAGGTTATGGAAAGTTCGGTTGGGGTAGTTTAAATATATTCGACATGTGGTGTGGGCCGTCAAACATTATGCAGTGCGGGATGGATTTGGGCAGCGGTGGTGGTGGGGTGGGGGTTACTACGCTGACCATCCAATGAAACGCCCAACGCTCTTCATCAGATTGGCTGCAGCGGCTGCTTGGTTCTGTTATAATAGATTACAAGAGTATACGTTAGGGACTTTCCTTACTTTTGAGACCCGCGAATTTTCCCTATTTAAGAGATTTTTTTAGTGAAATTCTGGAAACCCATTTTTCAGTGATTTTGACTTCCCCCCCAAAAATGCCCTGGTTCCCCACAGGTCCCCAGGCTTATTTAGGGGGGTAGGGGAGCTGGTGTGGTGGAGGAGAAGTAGTAGTTGTTCTGCAGTTTTACCTGTAACCATATTATGAAGGCGTATTCATTGAGAGGGGTGAGTATGGACAAACACTAGAATAATACCAATGTTTTTGCAAAACTGTATTCTGACAATAATGATGACAACAATGCTACGAGACAAATTGTGGGAAAAATACCGCACGGCACCAACAAGTCCTGAGCCACTGCCTCGATCATTACTTGGGGCCACCTTCACAGTTCGCCATGGTGGGCCTCCAAACCAATACCAAATACTTCTAAAGATTCCTTGTGTAGTGTAGTGTGTTCATATTAAGTTAAAAAAAACTGAGGAAACCATACGGGAAATCTCTTGTGTACCTGCTGGTGTTGTATCAAAACTTATTAGTCTTTCTTATATGGAGTCACCCGAGCCGTGGCAGAGCAGCAGCAGATCACGTCCAGGGAGTTGAAGTCACACACACTCACTCGCCATGTCCTTGTGGCTCACCAGTTCCTCGATCCCTCTCTTAATTCTGCCCGAATCTGGTGGTTCTGCGTCACTCGGGAAATATATTTAGACACTTTATCGCTAAACACTTATTGGGATATCGTCTTTTCTTGTACCATCGATATGTACTTCAAGTTTGGACTGTAATGGAAAAAGTATATCAGTTTGTTGGTTAAATTAAAATGAATATACGTCATAATAATAGTGAGTTTGGGGTAATTACGTCAGCCTGTCGGGACTTCCCCTCAACCCGTTTTCTATACAGTGGCATCCGCCCGGTTTATCAGTAACTGTTATTCGAGTTAAGGTTTCATTATAAAAGTGAGAAATTATATTAGCAAAAAGTTAATGAGATTAGAATGTTAAACCAAAAAAATATATATAAGAAAAAATAAAAAAAGAAATGAATGAAGGAGGAAAAATATAAATAAATACAAAAATATAAAGAAAGATGAAAGAAAAAATAAAGAAAATGAGAAAATGAATATATTAATGAATGGAGGGAGAAAGGAAGGGGAAGGAGAGAACTGAGAAGGGGAAGAGGGGAGAGACACGTACGGAGGTAAGAGAAAACGAATAAATGAAGAAAGGAAAAAAAAAGTACGAACGAAAGAAAAAGGGAAAATGGATGAAGGAAGGAGAAAAGAGAAATAGGAAGGAAAGTAATGAAGTTTAATGAAGTTTTAGCTAATGTGTGGGCTGCCATGATCAAGGAGAGAGAGAGAGAGAGAGAGAGAGAGAGAGAGAGAGAGGAAAAACAAGAATATTCCATGCATACAAAAGAAGCCTATAATTTCCTTCTGTTATTGCTTGCTTTATTGTTTGTGTTACTCTAAGTCTCTCTCTCTCTCTCTCTCTCTCTCTCTCTCTCTCTCTCTCTCTGCAGTAACATCCTATTTTTTGTTTCTTTCTCTCCCTCTTTTTCCTCACAAACTCTCATTCGTCATAATTATCACCATTCTCTCTCTCTCTCTCTCTCTCTCTCTCTCTCTCTCTCTCTCTCTCTCTCTCTCTCTCTCTCTCTCTCTCTCTCTCTTAAAACACGCTTCCCATGTCCGGCATTTTAAGGAAGAAGAAAAAGTGTGAAAATAAAGAAAGTGAGATATTGAGAGCACGTTTTGTTTTTGATCTTCTTGTTAGGAGGAAGAGGAGGAGGAGGAGGAGGAGGGAGGAGGAAAGGGAACTGAAGCTGCAAGGGAAGAAATTTGAGAAGAGAGACCGAGGGAAGGAAGGAAGGAAGGAAGGAAGAGAGAGAGAGAGAACGTAACAGAACAGTGAATAAAGAACAGGAACAAACTAACGAAACTGGAAACACGAATAAACAACAGAGAGTAACTAAAACGAACAGAATAACAAAATAAGGACAAGGGACGAGAGAAAGAATGTGATAAAAAAGAACTACAAACTGATGAATGAAATGATAATAAACAGAAGGAAAGGAAAGATAGAAAGGAGAAATGAAAATATCTGCATTGCTCATTGAAGGACAAAGAGGAGGAGAAGGAGGAAGAGGATGAGAAGATGCAGAAGAAGGAGGAGGAAGAGGAGGAAGAGGATAAGTAGGAGGAGGATGTTTCAGCACCATTACCACCACCACCACCACCATCACCACCACCATCACTATCACCACAAACATGAACACTTGACACTTTCCTTACAAGCGTTTGAAATATAAGAGACATACATACATACATACATACATACATATACACTCACACACACTCATACATTATACATATGGTTCTCAGATTTAAAAGCAGCAAAAGTCAATATTAATATGAAGATAAATTTACAATATTAATTATACTCAAGTAGGTTCAATGCACGCACTCTATATGCTATTAAAACTTTATTCTTCATTGTTTTATTTTCCTTCTCCTCTTCCTCCTCCTCCTCCTCCTCCTCCCCTTATCATGTCATTCCTTTCCACACAATTAAATCTCTTCATCGACAAACACGTACGAACACACACACACACACACACACACACACACACGCAGACACCTGCCACTCGTCATAATGAGTTAATGGATCCAAGTGTGAGAGAGAGAGAGAGAGAGAGAACCAGTATGTCATCTGAATAATTTAACCATCTACATCAGACGTTTACAATTAGTGAAATCGGATAATAATAATAATAATAATAATAATAATAATAATAATAATAATAATAATAATAATAATAATAATAATAATAATAATAAAAGAAAAGTTTATTACATTACGAATCTCATCTCTCTCTCTCTCTCTCTCTCTCTCTCTCTCTCTCTCTCTCTCTCTCTCATCGGATCAGAATGGATGTAAAAATTCAATGAAGGTTTTTGAAATATTTACGAGCCGGGATTAAAATTTAACACATGTGGGGCGCCCCGTGTGTGTGTGTGTGTGTGTGTGTGTGTGTGTGTGTGTGTGTGCTCACGGTTATTTGCAGGTCCCTGTTTGAAGGTAAATAGATAAATAATTTGTTTGTAAGTTTGTTTGTTTGTGTGTGTGTGCGTGTGTTTGTTTCAGTGAATGTCGATGTTTAATTAAAATATGGCAACGAGGTGAAAGCAATATGGTGTGCATGGCTGACTACACACACACACACACACACACACACACACACACACACACACACCGTTTACCTTTCTCTAATTCAATCTCATCCATACTCTCTCTCTCTCTCTCTCTCTCTCTCTCTCTCTCTCTCTCTCTCTCTCTCTCTCTCTCTCTCTCTCTCAGTCAGTCAGCCAGTCAGTCAGTCAGTCAGTTAGTCAGCCAGCCAGTCAGTCAGTCAGTCAGTTAGTCAATCAGCCAGTCAGTCAGCCAGCCAGTCAGTCAGTCAGTCAGTTAGTCAATCAGCCAGTCAGTCAGTCAGCCAGTCAGTCAGTCAATCAGACAGTCATGTGGTGAGTGCCAATACGAAAGACACACACAAGAGATAGATAGAAAGATAGATAGATAGATAGATAGACAGATAGACAGAACAGGATAGGGACACGTTGGTTACAGGAGTTGCCTTGAATAGACCTACAACCACCACCACCACCATCACCACCCCCACCAACACCAAAACTGATATTCTCTCCCTCTCTTACTGTCCTCACCACCATCACCACCACCACCACTATCACCACCATCACCACCACCACCAACAACAACAACACCAAAACTGATATTCTGTCCCCCTCTTACTGTCCTCACCACCATCACCACCACCACCACTATCACCACCATCACCACCACCATCACCACCACCTTCGTCCATAACATAAAGAATTCTTGAGACTTCTGGTCGGTATAATTAGACCCTCCCGCCCCTCACCTAAACTATTTCCAAAGGCCAGAAAGGATATCAGTCGGGTTCTCAAGAGTGTTTTTCTAGCTTCATGGTACAGAGGGAGGGTCGAACTACCGCCAGGGTCATAAAACTACCCCTGGAAATGCCCGGAACTCCTACGAAAGCCTTGTCAAATATGTGTGTTCTTAAGCACCGCCGAGATGGTTGAAAAATACTACCCATTCTGTTTTGCAAGACCCTATGCGTACGTTTGTGGACTTGCTCGCCCAAAGTGTGTGTGTGTGTGTGTATGTGTGTGTAATTCCCCTCACCTCTTGGTCTGCTGCGGGTCTCTCTCGAGACAGACAGCCGTTCCCCTACGGAGAAGCACAGTGTTTATAGTACCGATCTTTGGGTAGGGCTGAGACCACTCACACACAACACACCGCGACAACGAGGTCACAACTCCTTGCCTTACGTCGCGTACCTACTCACTGCTAGGTGAACAGGGGCTACACGTGAAAGAAGATTAACCCAACTTATCTTCACTCGGCCGGGGAATCGAACCCCGGTCCTTCTAGTTGTGAGACAGACGCTCTATCCACTGAACTACCGGGCCGTGTGTGTGTGTGTGTGTGTGAAGGACAAACAAGTCGAGATCAGAGTTGCTGGTATTGGAACGCGCACGGCACGTGTAGGCTATTCAGTACCGCATAACGCCCCCACACTCATTCAAACACTATAGTATTTCCATTTTGTATAAATACCCCGACACTGGACAACGTTGTATTCCAACAGTGTCCAGTGTCGGGGTATTTATACAAAATCTTTGTTATTATCCTAAACACGAAACAATCTCAACACTATGACCTTATTAGATTATCCAATCATTTAATTAAATTAATTTAAAGGTATTAAGTAGCTGACATATGAGAGGAAGCGAGAAGTCTTGAGAGTGTGTGGCAGATATGTGGGGCGGGGCTGACCCGCATAGGCCTACACCCCACCGGCCAGTTTCAAATGGAAATACTATAGTACCTTTAGGATAAATTTACTGATAGATAGAAAGGTTTTAAGAAACGTGAGAAATACAGTGCGGTTTGGTGCAAGATGCTCAGGGCTCCAAGAGAAATTGAACCAGAGCTTTGGCCCGAAGAACCGCCGGTGACCGAGAGAACCTGCCAGGGTTGAGGAAGCCGGGGGGGGGAGGGGGGAGGAGGGGAGGTCGACGATAGGGGAGTTACGTCGGGGGGAAGGATGGGGAGAGGGAGGGGTGTCTTCCTCAACAGGAACGAGGTCAGTGGAGCATATCATGGTCATTGTTGTAGATTGTCCTCGTCAGTGTCATGGATTCCGTCAGCTGGAAGGAGCTCAGTGGAGCATATCGTGGGTCATGTTGTCATGGGTTCCGTCAGCTGGAAGGAGCTCAGTGGAGCATATCGTGATCATTGTTGTAGAGTGTCCTCGTCAGTGTCATGGGTTCCGTCAGCTGGAAGGAGCTCAACACTGTAATCCAAGTCGTCTGTATCCTTGGCCTCCTCGATGGGAACGAGTGACGGTGGAAGATTGGGCTCGTCATCTGCAGGACCGTCATTTTCTTCTTTGGACATGTCCAGCGCTTTTACAATGTCGTCATTTTCTTCTTTGGACATGTCCAGCGCTTTTACAATGTCGTCATTTTCTTCCTCCGACATGTCCAGCGCTTTTACAAAGTCGTCATTTTCTTCTTTGGACATGTCCAGCGCTTTTACAATGTCGTCATTTTCTTCTTTGGACATGTCCAGCGCTTTTACAATGTCGTCATTTTCTTCCTCCGACATGTCCAGCGCTTTTACAATGTCGTCATTTTCTTCTTTGGACATGTCCAGCGCTTTTACAATGTCGTCATTTTCTTCCTTCGACATGTCCAGCGCTTTTACAAAGTCATCATTTTCTTCTTTGGACATGTCCAGCGCTTTTACAATGTCGTGATTTTCTTCCTTCGACATGTCCAGCGCTTTTACAATGTCGTCATTTTCTTCCTTCGACATGTCCAGCGCTTTTACAATGTCGTCATTTTCTTCCTTCGACATGTCCAGCGCTTTTACAATGTCGTCATTTTCTTCTTTGGACATGTCCAGCGCTTTTACAATGTCGTGATTTTCTTCTTTGGACATGTCCAGCGCTTTTACAATGTCGTGATTTTCTTCCTTCGACATGTCCAGCGCTTTTACAATGTCGTCATTTTCTTCCTTCGACATGTCCAGCGCTTTTACAATGTCGTCGTTTTCTTCTTTGGACATGTCCAGCGCTTTTACAATGTCGTGATTTTCTTCTTTCGACATGTCCAGCGCTTTTACAATGTCGTCATTTTCTTCTTTGGACATGTCCAGCGCTTTTACAATGTCGTGATTTTCTTCCTTCGACATGTCCAGCGCTTTTACAATGTCGTCATTTTCTTCCTTCGACATGTCCAGCGCTTTTACAAAGTCATCATTTTCTTCTTTGGACATGTCCAGCGCTTTTACAATGTCGTGATTTTCTTCCTTCGACATGTCCAGCGCTTTTACAAAGTCATCATTTTCTTCTTTGGACATGTCCAGCGCTTTTACAATGTAGTCGTTTTCTTCCTTCGACATGTCCAGCGCTTTTACAATGTCGTGATTTTCTTCCTTCGACATGTCCAGCGCTTTTACAATGTCGTGATTTTCTTCCTTCGACATGTCCAGCGCTTTTACAATGTCGTGATTTTCTTCCTTCGACATGTCCAGCGCTTTTACAATGTCGTCATTTTCTTCCTTGGACATGTCTAGCGCTTTGACAGTGTCGTCATTTTCTTCCAAGAAGATGTCTAGCGCTTTTACAATGTCGTCATATTCTTCCTTGGACATGTCCAGCGCTTTTACAAAGTCTTCATTTTCTTCTTTGAACATGTCCAGCACTTTTACAAAGTCGTCATTTTCTTCTTTGGACATGTCCAGCGCTTTTACAATGTCGTGATTTTCTTCCTTCGACATGTCCAGCGCTTTTACAAAGTCATCATTTTCTTCTTTGGACATGTCCAGCGCTTTTACAAAGTCATCATTTTCTTCTTTGGACATGTCCAGTGCTTTTACAATGTCGTGATTTTCTTCCTTCGACATGTCCAGCGCTTTTACAATGTCGTCATTTTCTTCCTTGGACATGTCTAGCGCTTTGACAGTGTCGTCATTTTCTTCCAAGATGTCTAGCGCTTTTACAATGTCGTCATATTCTTCCTTGGACATGTCCAGCGCTTTTACAAAGTCTTCATTTTCTTCTTTGAACATGTCCAGCACTTTTACAAAGTCGTCATTTTCTTCTTTGGACATGTCCAGCGCTTTTACAATGTCGTGATTTTCTTCCTTCGACATGTCCAGCGCTTTTACAAAGTCATCATTTTCTTCTTTGGACATGTCCAGCGCTTTTACAAAGTCTTCATTTTCTTCTTTGGACATGTCCAGCGCTTTTACAAAGTCGTCATTTTCTTCTTTGGACATGTCTAGCGCTTTTACAAAGTCATCATTTTCTTCTTTGGACATGTCCAGCGCTTTTACAAAGTCGTCATTTTCTTCTTTGGACATGTCCAGCGCTTTTACAATGTCGTCATTTTCTTCCTTGGACATGTCCAGCGCTTTTACAGAGTCGTCATTTTCTTCTTTGGACATGTCCAGCGCTTTTACAAAGTCGTCATTTTCTTCTTTGGACATGTCCAGCGCTTTTACAATGTCGTCATTTTCTTCTTTGGACATGTCCAGCGCTTTTACAATGTCGTCATTTTCTTCTTTGGACATGGCCAGCGCTTTTACGAAGTCGTCATTTTCTTCTTTGGACATGGCCAGCGCTTTTACAATGTCGTAATTTTCTTCCAAGAAGATGTCTAGCGCTTTTATAATGTCGTCATTTTCTGCCTTGGCCATGGCCAGCGCTTTTACAATGTTGTCATATTCTTCCTTGGACATGGCCAGCGCTTTTTCAATGTCGTCATATTCTTCCTTGAACATGTCCAGCGCTTTTACAATGTCGTCATTTTCTTCCTTGGACATGTCTAGCGCTTTTACAATGTCGTCATTTTCTTCCTCGGACATGTCCAACGGTTTGACTAGGTCGTTGTTTTCAGCCTTGGTAATGTCCAGCGCTTTCACAAGGTCGGATTTTTCAGCCTTGGAAATGTCAAGCGTTTTCACAAGGTCGTTGTTTTCAGCCTTGGTAATGTCAAGCGCTTTCACAAGGTCTGATTTTTCTGCCTTGGTAATGTCAAGCGTTTTCACAAGGTCTTTGTTTTCAGCCTTGGTAATGTCAAGCGCTTTCACAAGGTCGTTGTTTTCAGCCTTGGTAATGTCCAGCGTTATCACAAGGTCTTTGTTTTCAGCCTTGGTAATGTCAAGCGCTTTCACAAGGTCGTTGTTTTCAGCCTTGGTAATGTCAAGCGTTTTCACAAGGTCTTTGTTTTCAGCCTTGGTAATGTCAAGCGCTTTCACAAGGTCGTTGTTTTCAGCCTTGGTAATGTCCAGCGCTTTCACAAGGTCGTTGTTTTCAGCCTTGGTAATGTCAAGCGTTTTCACAAGGTCTTTGTTTTCAGCCTTGGTAATGTCCAGCGTTTTCACAAGGTCTTTGTTTTCAGCCTTGGTAATGTCAAGCGTTTTCACAAGGTCTTTGTTTTCAGCCTTGGTAATGTCCAGCGCTTTCACAAGGTCGTTGTTTTCTGCCATGGTAATGTCCAGCGCTTTCACAAGGTCGTTGTTTTCTGCCATGGTAATGTCCAGCGCTTTCACAAGGTCGTTGTTTTCTGCCATGGTAATGTCCAGCGCTTTCACAAGGTCGTTGTTTTCTGCCATGGTAATGTCCAGCGCTTTCACAAGGTCGTTGTTTTCTGCCATGGTAATGTCCAGCGTTTTCACAAGGTCGTTGTTTTCAGCCTTGGTAATGTCCAGCGCTTTCACAAGGTCGTTGTTTTCAGCCTTGGTAATGTCAAGCGCTTTCACAAGGTCGTTGTTTTCAGCCTTGGTAATGTCCAGCGTTTTCACAAGGTCGTTGTTTTCAGCCTTGGTAATGCCCAGCGCTTTGACAATTTCGGATTTTTCATCGTTTGAGATGGCTTGCGCTTTCACAAGGTCGTTATTCTCAGCCCGGCAAGTGATCAGCTCTTTGACCAAACCATTATTTTCTTCCCAGGATAAGGAGACGACTTCTTGCAGCCTGTCAGTTTCTTTCCTAGCGTTAGTCAGGTCACGGAGCAGGCCGTTGTTTTCTTCCCGGAATGAGAACACGACTTTTCGCATCCTGTGAATGATCTTTCCAGCCTTATACAGGTCGTTTAGCAGGACGTTATTTTCACGTCGCAATAAGTACAGGTCATCGAGGAGCCCGCTGTTTTCTTCCTCCAGGGCTGACCTTTGCTGTTCTTGGTGTCTCCAAGCCGCTTGTTGAGCCAGCAGCGCCCTGTGTAGGACGCTGGCTTCATCTGTGGCCTGCAGGAGGAGGACGGACAGGAAGGCGTTTTGTCTGGCCAGGTCCTGCATGGCCAGCTGTGTTCGCTCCTGCTCGGCCAGCAGACCGTCAGTCACCCACGCCTTTTGGGCCGGTGGTCCTCCTTCCCCAGACGCGGCGGCGGGCAGCTCCTCGGCGGGCGGGGTTGTGGGGCCGAACCCGATGCTCTCTAGGAGCAGACTGGTGACGAGGGCCCACCACAGGATCGCCAGAACAACGTCGAGGCGCATCGTGATGATGAAAATTGAAGTACAGCTGAATATAAATAAGTGCGGAAGTGAGAGACAACGAAGGGAAGCGAAAGTGAGCTGAGAGCCGGACAGCAAGGAAGGCAGCAGAAGTGTGTCCTCCTCTCCCTGCAGTGTTGCCCGACTTATTAAAGAGAGAGAGAGAGAAGTTGATTGAAGTGAGAGATAAATGAAGGTAACTTAGTTTGATAAAATATCCTCCTCCTTCCTCCTCGTCTTCCTCTTCCTTTTCCTCTTCCTCCTTCTCCTTAAATCTCACCAAGGAATGTGTTGGTTTTTATGTAATTGCAGTAACCTAACCTAACCTCCTCCTCCTCCTCTTCCTCCTCCTCCTCCTCCTTGCGGGCGATGGACAGTTACCGAACACCTGGCGTCTTCCACAGGTATATTAGTACTTACCTCTGTAGGGGAAGGGAAGGGAAGGGCGGGAAGGAAAAGGAAGGAAGGGTAGGGGAGTGAAGGGGAGGGAAAGGAAGGGAAGGGAAGGGAGGGAAGGAAAGGGAAGGAAAGGTAGGGGAGTGAAGGGGAGGGAAAGGAAGGGAAGGGAAGGGGAGGGAAGGGAAGGGAAGGGAGAGGATGGGAAAGAGATGATGAAGGACAGGAAAAGGAAAGCAATTAACAGGTGCGCATTCTTCTTCTTCTTCTTCTTCCTCTTCCTCTTCTTCTTCTTCTTATTATTATTATTAGTTTTATTATTATTTTTTTATTATTATTGTTTTTATTATCACTGTCAAATCTTATGTCTTCTTTCCTTAGACTTTTGCATCGTTGGTCGCTTCAGCATTTATAATTTTTTATATATTTTTAATTTTATCATTACCATCACCTTTACTGCTACTACTACTACTACTACTACTACTACTACTACTACTACTACTACTACTACTACTATTACTACTACCACTACTACTACTACTACTACTACTACTGCTATTTTGCCAAACTCTCGAACATAAACACACGAATTTTAATGTTAACTGAGACTGTACGAGAGAGAGAGAGAGAGAGAGAGAAACCAATCAGTAATTCAAATGGCGGAAAGAAATGCTCCGTCAGGTGTTAAGAACTCTCTCTCTCTCTCTCTCTCTCTCTCTCTCTCTCTCTCTCTCTCTCTCCGCACAATCGTAAACTGCAGGTAAACAATTTGAAGAAGGGAATGCAAACACTTTTAATTTCCTCTTTTGTTTTCCTCTTTCCTTCCTTCCTTCCTTCCTCATTCCATTTTCTATTTATTTATCCTACTTTCTCTCCATTCTTCTTTACTTCACTTTCTTCGTCCTTTCTATCTTCATTTCTCTCTTCTTTCCTCTCTTCTTTCCTTCCAGACTTCCCTTCCTTCCCTCTTTCATTCACTGGTAATAGAAGGGAATGATAGTGAAGGGAAGGGAAGGGAAGGAAAGGAAAGAAAGAGAAAGGAAGGGAAGGTAGGGGAAGGGAAAGGAAGGGAAGGGATGGGAAGGGAAGTGGAGGGAAAGGAAGGGAAGGGAAGGGAAGGAAAGGAATGGAAAGGAAAGGGAAGGGAAGGGAAAAAAAGGAAGGGAAAGGAAAGGAAAGGAAGAGAAGGGAAGGGAAGGGAAGGAAAGGGAAGAGGAGGGAAAGGAAGGGAAGGGAAGGGAAGAGAAGAGAATGGAGTGGAAATGAAGAGAATTAAAATTTTGGGAAGGGAAGAAAAGAGACGGGAAGGGAAGGGAATGGAAGGGAAGGGAACGTCTATTCTTTTCCACAACCGCGACAAAATTAATGAGCTTCGTGATGCGTCGGGAACCACAGAACGGTGGAAGAGGAGGAGGAGGAGGAGGAGGAGGAGGAGGAGGAAACGGAGGGGAACAAGGAAAAGTACTGTAGTGATCTGGTAATTGGAGAGAGAGAGAGAGCAATATAAAACACACACACTGACCACAAAGAATTTATCGACACACACACACACACACACACGCACACACACACACACACACAGGTGGTCATCCTTACCTTTTCGTGATCACCTGTTAATTAGACCTTATGGCTGCTTGTGGTCACTGCTCACCACCACTACTACTACTACTACTACTACTACTACTACCATCACCTTTACTGCTGCTTCTACTACTACTGTTACTACTACTACTACTACTACTACTTCTACTACTACCACCATCACCTTTACTGCTGCTACTACTACTACTACTACTACTACTACTACTACTACTACTACTCTCTCTCTCTCTCTCTCTCTCTCTCTCTCTCTCTCTCTCTCTCTCTCTCTCTCTCTCTCTCTCTCTCCTCTCATTTGATAATTTTTTCGTTCCTTATTTTTTATTCAGTGAAGAGGGGGAGGAGGAAGAGGAGGAGGAAGAGGAGGAGGAGGTGGAGGAGGAGGACCAAAACGAGGCGCCAGGGAGCATAAGAAGAAGGAGGAGGAGGCACAAGGGAGAGAGAAATGGCGATGGAGGAGGAGGAGGAGGAGGAGGAGGCATGAATGAGGCATGAGGAGACGGCTCATAGGGCGATCCAGTCTCCTCCTCCTCCTCCTCCTCCTCGAAAAAGATATGAAAGTTTATATAAGAACATAAGAACATAGGAGTCTGCAAGAGGCCGGTAGACCTGTACTAGGCAGCTCCTTTGAACCTAAGCTCCCGTGTACCTAACCCCACCTGATATCGCTGTCCATGAATTTATCTAATCTATTTTTGAATGCGACTGTTGTATTGGCACTCACCACATGACTGCTAAGCCTGTTCCACTCATCCACCATTCTGCTAGTAAACCAATTTTTGCCTATGTCCCTGTTGAATATAAATTTATCCAGTTTAAACCCATTACTTCGTGTCCTACCCGGTTCTCTTACCAACAAAACCTTATGAATGTCTCCCTTATTAAAGCCCTTCATCCATTTATAAACCTCGATCATGTCTCCACGCACACTTCGCCTTTCTAGAGAATGCAAGTTTAATTGTTTGAGTCTTTCCTCGTATGGCAAGTTTCTTAACCCCTGAATCATCTTAGTCATCCTCCTCTGCACCGATTCTAACATTTTGATATCCATTCTATAGTAAGGTGACCAGAACTGAACCGCATAGTCAAGATGAGGTCTAACTAATGCTAAATATTGTTTGAGGAAGACTTCGGCGCTTCTGTTGCTTACGCTCCTTGAAATGAATCCCAGTACCCTGTTTGCTCGATTTCTAGCTTGAATGCATTGTGCCCTTGGACGGAGATCAGAGCTCACTAAGACCCCTAAATCTCTCTCGCACCCAGACCTGCTTATGGGAGTGTCATTTATGCAATAGTTATGTGAGGGGTGTTCCTACCTACACTCAGAATACTGCACTTCCCTACATTGAACTCCATCTGCCATTTATCCGCCCAGTCATACAATCTGTTTAGTTCTAGCGTCCTGATCCGATTCAGTTACTCTACCGATCTTGGTATCATCAGCAAACTTACTGACATCACTACTAATTCCTGTATCTAAGTCACTGATATATATTATGAACAACAGTGGACCTAATACTGAACCTTCTGGGACCCCCTTCGTAACACAGCCCCAGTCAGATCTTTTTGTATAAATGGTTAGCCTCATTTCCTCCTCCTCCTCCTCCTCCTTCTCCTCCTCTTTCTTCTTCCTCTTCTCCTTCCCTCCCATTCGTGAAAGATAAATGACAGTAAATGTTTTGTCTTCTTTCCTCCTCCTCCTCCTCCTCCTCCTCCGTCACCTTGAACTCACCTCATGACCTTTGACCTCCTGTTTCCTGATTAACCTGTCCTCATGACCTCCTGCGGTAAGACCTCCTCCTCTTCCTCTTCTTCTTCCTCCTCCTCCTCCTCCTCCTGTATTTTTTTTTCTTTTTTTTTTCTTCTTTTTCTTCTTCTTCTTCTTCTTCTTCTTCTTCTTTCTGCATGACTTCACTCTCCTACTTCTCCCCCGTTTGCATGACGTCATTTTCCTCCTCCTCCTCCTCCTCCTCCTCCTCCTCGACCTTGACCTTCTCTTCCTCCTCATAATTTTGCTTCCTATTATCATCTTGTCTTTTTATAATTTCCTTTGTACAGGAGGAGGAGGAAGAGGAGGATTAGGAGGAGGAGGAGGAGGAGGAGGAGGAGGAGGAGAGAAAGTCATAAAAAGGACTATTGTAAAAGTCAGCGAAAAGGAAAATTGAAAAAGGAGGAGGAGGAGGAGGAGGAGGAGGAGGAGGAAAAGAAGAAATAGGATCATGCAGTAGTTACTTCTCTATCCTCCTCCTCCTCCTCCTCCTCTTCCTCCTCCACCACCTCCACCACCTCGCATCTCACGGCCAAGGTTACATCCTCCTCCACCTCCCCCCCTTCCTCCTCCTCCTCCTGTGAGTCATACCGCGTGGCGACAGAGGTAATGGAATGTACTCTCTCTCTCTCTCTCTCTCTCTCTCTCTCTCTCTCTCTCTCTCTCTCTCTCTCTCTCTCTCTCTCTCTCTCTCTCTCTTAATACTTATCTGTTTTGTGTGTTTGTTTGTTTGTTATTGTTTTTCTCTTTGTTTTGTTTTTCTTTAATCTCCTTTTGTTTGTTTATTAATGTATCCTTTTTGTGTCTTACTCTCATTAAATTTTTCTTTATATATCTTTCTCTCCTTTCTTTCTACGTCTCATTCTTATATTTCTCTCTATAGTGACATTCAATTATTTCCCGCATTCAATATCTTCTTTTTTCCATTCAGTAATTTGTCCTTTTAAAGCTCTTTCTCTAATTCACTTGATTCTCCCCTCTTATACTTTCCTTCCCTCCTATATTAGTTTACGAATATATGAATTTATTTGTGGTTTCACGTAACTCCTTTTTCCTTGCTAAGTTCTACATCTTATTTTTTTTCTGTCGAGGTTTTGTGCGTGAGGTGAGATCGGTACCTGTGGATGCGTTTAATTAGCTACAGGTGTTACTAGGATCGCGTATGTTACCTGAAGATTCCTATGTTGAAATGCTACTACTTCTACTACTACTACTACTACTACTACTACTACTACTACTACTATTACTATTACTATTACTACTACTACTACTACTACTACTACTACTACTACTACTACTACTACTACTGTTACTACTACTACTACTACTACTACTACTACTACTACTACTACTTTCTTTGTCTCGTTATCTTAATTTCTTTATTTGTCTTTCTTTCATTCTTTATCTTCTTTTTCTTTATCTCCTTTTACTCTCTCTTGTTTCCTCTTTCTTTCTTTCTTTTCTCTTCCTGTCTTTCTTAATCTTTTTTCTTTTCTCTTTCTTTCTTTTCCTTTCTATCTGTTCCTCTCTTTCTTCCTCTATTTCTTTTTTTTCTTTCTTTCTGTCTATATATTTTTCATTCTATTTCTTTCTTTCTCATTTTCTTTTTTCTTTCTTTTCTTTCTTTCCTACTTTCGTTTTTTTTCTTTTCTATCTTTCCCTCTCTTCCTCTCTTTCTTTTCCTCTTCCTGTCTGTCTCTTTGTCTATATCTATTTCATTGCAATCATTTATTTCTCATTTTCTTTCTTTCTCTCTATTAGAATCGTTATATATTCCAAGTCCTTGACCAAATTTAGAAATAAGCCTTTTCGATAATCCTAAAGTCTACCTAACGTGTTTCCTACTACGTATGTTTCATAATATTAGACACGATCCTGATTCTAAGCCAATGTTCAAATCGCAGATATTCCACTTTTCGGTGATGGTGGTGGTGGTGGTGGTGGTGATGGTGATGGTGGTGGTGGTGGTGTTGTTATAGTGGTGATGCGGGCAAGGTGAACGTTCTCTCTCTCTCTCTCTCTCTCTCTCTCTCTCTCTCTCTCTCTCTCTCTCTCTCTCTCTCTCTCTCTCTCTCTCTCTCTCTCTCTCTCTCTCTCTCTCTCTCTCTCTCTCTCACGGGCTTTTCTTCCACTTATGAAAGGTGATATGAGGCAGGTGTTTTGTTTGGAGGAGGAGGAGAAGGAGGAGGAGGAGGAGGAGGAGGAGGGAAAGTGTTATATGGATTGGTATACGGAAGGAAAGACCCAGGTGGTTTTCTTCAGGAGGAGGAGGAGGAGGAGGAGGAGGAGGAGGAGGAGGAGGGAGCAAATGTAGTGGCAATAAATTATGGAAGAAAAAAAAATAGGTAAGGAGAGAAAAAAATGAGAAAGAAGAAGAAAGAGAAAAAATAGAACGATGAAAAAAAGAAAAGATGAAGTAGTTGAAGAATGAAAAGAAGATTGAAGGAGGAGGAGGAGGAGGAGGAGGAGGAGGAAGAGGTCTTTATCAGGTGTAAAAGGAGACCCAGAGGCGCAGCAGGAGGTAACGAAGAAGGAGAAGGAAGAAGAGGAGGAGGAGGAGGAGGAGGAGGAGGAAGAGGAGGAGGAGGAGGAAGAGGTGGGAAAGGAAGCAGGTGAAGTAGATTATGGAGAAAAAAAAATAAAAGAAGAAAAGAAGAAGAGGAATAAAAAAAAAAAAAAAAAAAGAAGAAGAAGAAGAAAAAGAAAAGGAAGAAGAAAAAGAGGAAGAAGAAAAAGAAGAGGAAGAAGAGAAAGAAGAAGAAGAAGTAAAAGAAGAAGAAGAAGAAGAAGAAAAGAAGAAGAAGAAAAAGAAGAAAATTGTATAGAAGATTGAAAGATTTTATTATTAATGAATTTATAAAGTGAGAATTATATATATGTGATTTTCTCTCTCTCTCTCTCTCTCTCTCTCTCTCTCTCTCTCTCTCTCTCTCTCTCTCTCTCTCTCTCTCCCATCAATCTTTCTTTATCCCCCTCTTCGCTCCGCCCCTTCCTACCTTTTGTTCATCTCCTCCTCCTCCTCCTCCTCCTCCTCCTCCTCCTCTTCTTCCCCCTCCTCCTTTGTTCTTCATATTGTACGTAGTTTTAAATTGGTTGTGATTTAATTGTTGGTATTTTTGTATTCTCTCTCTCTCTCTCTCTCTCTCTCTCTCTCTCTCTCTCTCTCTCTCTCTCTCTCTCTCTCTCTCTCTTGTGGAGGAAGCCTGCACAACTCCTGATGCAGCTGATGTTCCCTTCACCATGCAGGAACTGAAGGGCTGCCTCAAACGTGGTGGCGACACAGCTCCAGGAGCAGATGGAATCTCCTATTCCATGCTTAGACATGCTGGCTCAAGGGCAGAGCACCATACACCTTATTAACCTCTCCTGGTCAGAAAGCCGCATTCCCCAAGCCTGGAAGACAGCAGTGATTCAGCCCATTCCAAAACCCAAAGATCCCGGCTCCTTGCGCCCAATCTCACTGCTCAGCTGTTTAGGGAAGACAGCAGAACGTATGGCACTCCATCGCCTACAGTGGCGAACAGCTGACCTCCACCCATCCCTCTTTGCATACCTTCCACAAAGAGGCGCCACTGACTGCGTAGTTACCCTCCTCACCCACATGCGAAGAGGCCGGGGTATTGCTGTCTTCCTGGACTTGGAGAAAGCATTTGAGCTAGCCTCCCCTCTGGCAATCCTCTCTGCCCTTGCTCGCAAGGGGATCGGGGGAAAACTCCTCGCATGGCTGAGAGAATTTCTCCATGGCCGTGGAGGGCAAGTCCGCTTCCAGGGACATGTTTCGAGGCGCTTCGACCACATCAATGGCACACCTCAAGGCAGTATCCTCAGCCCCTTCCTCTTCAACGTTCTCATGGAGGAGCTGATGAGCGTTGACTACGGAGAGGGGGCTAAGCTCCTCTGCTATGCTGACGACCTTGCCCTAGTCCTGAACCACCGAACCTGTCTCCATCAAGTTCCACACGCCCTCAACCAGCTCAACAGGAAGTGCACAGAACTAGGGCTCAAGATCAACTTTGAGAAGTCCAAGGTCATGCCAGTTGGCATGCCTTCCCTGACCGGCCCTTCCAAATAGCAAACCAGGACCTCGCCTACACTACCACCCACCAGTACCTGGGTGTCTGGCTGGACAGTCACCTTCGGTTCGGCACTCAGGTACGCTATCTAAGAGAGCGCGCAGCAACTCGCACCAACATCCTGCGAGCTCTGTCCAAACAAAACACGGGGGCATCCTATCGTGTCTTACGCGCCTTCTACACATACGCCATACGGTCTATCATAGACTACTGCGCTCCTTGCCTGTGTTCGCTCTCCCCTGCACTCACAAAGAAGTTAGAGGTGGCACAAAATGACGCTCTCCGGGTCATTCTAGGAGCCCCGCCATGGACCCGCCTGACCAACCTTCGCCTGGAAAGTGGCTTCCCATCACTCCACCACCGCATCCTTGCCCGAACATCCACTGTAGTTGGGAAGTTCATGAAGCAGCAACCACACGGCACAGTCTCCACACAGCTGCTTCATGCCTTCCAGAGACCACCACAAGCCACTCCAGACGGGGACTGGATACATGATGCCGCCGACGCAGTCCGTCACTTGGAAGTGGAGAGGCTTGTCTGCAGTGGCTCAGACCTGCCACACCCTGGCTACCACTCCCCTCCACCCTGGGTTCCTGGTCCATTCCAGATGAGCCTCCCTACCACCTCAGCTCCTAGGGCCTCTCACCCCATCACCCTCCGCCAAGAGGCTTTGCAGCGCGTGGCTTCGATGGACAACAGGACTGCCAGCCACTACTACACCGATGGCTCGCTGGGCGCCGATGGGTCTGTGGGGGTGCCTTCGTGTGCGGAACCCAGACAGGACTGTGGCGCCTGCCACCGCAAGTCTCCATCCTGCAGGCAGAACTGGCAGCCATCCTCTGTGCCCTGCGTCACGCCACTACTGATATGAACACCACCATTATCATCCACTCCGACTCGCTGTCAGCCCTCAAGGTCCTGCAGGCAATGAGCGTCAGAGACAACACTCGGCTCATAACCACCATCCTCCATGAAGCCAACACCCTTGTCTCACTGGGCAAGAACATCATCCTGGACTGGGTGCCAAGCCACGTTGGTCTGAGAGGGAACGAGAAGGCTGACCGTGCTGCTGCCACGGCTCGGTCCCTTCCACAGATCACCTTCCCCCTTGCCCCCAGCCTGTCCTACATTAAGAACAAAGCATCCCAGGCGGCCCTCTCACTCACCCGACTAGAACACGAGGCCGTCCTGGTTCAGGGCTCTGCCTCTGCCTCGTGGTACAGCTCGGCCACCCACCACAAGCCTGTCATACAGCTCCCCAACACCACACCCAACACCATCCTCGCCTCCATCCGCCGCCTCAGACTCGGGTTTGCCTGCTACGAGGAGGTGGCAAACAAGGATACCCCACCCTGCCCCCCAGGCTGGCAACCCACCCGGAAACCTCTGCTGCACTACATCCTGGAGTGCCCCTCCACCCCGCTGCACCCGCCCGGCCCACAGCTCCACCCTGACGACGACACGGCTCCCCAGACAGCAGCAGAGCGAGTGAGCCTCACCCAAGACTCCACCCTGGCAGAGGTGGTGGCAAAATTCCCACCTCCTCGATAAGCTGAAAACTGAAGACATCCTCTGACGGGCCCGCCGGCCCGTGCCCTCCCCTGGGAGGACAAATCAACAACAACAACATCTCTCTCTCTCTCTCTCTCTCTCTCTCTCTCTCTCTCTCTCTCTCTCTCTCTTCATAATAATCACCGTTTTTTTCTTTCTTTTCAGGATCCCACACGAGAGAGAGAGAGAGAGAGAGAACAAAAAAACAAAAAAATATGTCTGACCAACCCAAGCCGACGATGAGAACCTAACAGTGAGTGCGTGCGTGTGTGTGTGTGTGTGTGTACGGATGGTGGGGATGAAACAGCTGACGGCCGCCATGAAGGACCCCACCTATATCAACCCCCCCGCACGGACAAGCCCCCTACCAGATTCCGTCAAAGGGGTAAGTACGAGGCACCCATTGTTAGTATCAGGTAAATGGAGGTGTGTTTAAAGCAACCCTGATCATTCTCTCTTCTGTCTCACTATTTTCTCCTCCTCCTCCTCCTCCCTTCTCTCTCCCACTTCTCCCCCTTCCTTCTCTCCTTCCTTTATCTCTTTCTAACACAACCTCATTTTATTCCTCTTCCATCTCCCCGAATTATCTCTTCTCTATCTTCCTCCTCTTCCTCCTAACATCATCCTCTCTCCTACCCCCTCATAAGGCAACCCAGACCCCATTTTCCCTTAATTTTAGAGTAGCCCCCCTTAAACCTCACCCCCAGCAACCCTAACCCCGTTTTCTTTCAGTACCTCTTCCATTAAACCACTGTTCTTCTTTCTGTTAACATCCCCTGACTTAAAACAAAATCCTAACCCTTATTTATTTATCTCAAGAGTAAGTAAATGTATATGTTTTAATTTTAAGGCAACCCCCCCTTAAGTGGGTAGGTGGTTAAGGATAGGTAAGGATGGGTAAAGATGTTAGTATAAGGTGAATGAAGGTGTGTTTAGATGGGTAAGGTAAGGATGGGTAATTGTGTGTTTAAAGGTGGTTATGGGTGTTTGAGGATAGATACGAGTACTGTACAGGTTGTGGGCGCCAATACCATAGATGCATTCGAGAAGAGGTTGGTTAGATTCATGGATAGTGAGGTTAGGTTAGGTTAGGTTAGGGTAGGGTTACAGGAGCTGACTTACCTAACCTAACCTAACTCACTCTCTCTCTCTCTCTCTCTCTCTCTCTCTCTCTCTCTCTCTCTCTCTCTCTCTCTCTCTCTCATTCTGCCTTTTTTTTGTTTTTGTTTTTTTGTTTCCAGTACTTATTTCTCTTCCTCTCTCTCCCTCCCTCCCTCCCTTCTCTCATAGGCCTACAGTTCTCTCCTCTCAGTGTGTGGCAGATATGTGGGGCGGGGCTGACCCGCATAGGCCTACACCCCACCGGCCAGTTTCAAATGGAAATACTATAGTACCTTTAGGATAAATTTACTGATAGATAGAAAGGTTTTAAGAAACGTGAGAAATACAGTGCGGTTTGGTGCAAGATGCTCAGGGCTCCAAGAGAAATTGAACCAGAGCTTTGGCCCGAAGAACCGCCGGTGACCGAGAGAACCTGCCAGGGTTGAGGAAGCCGGGAGGGGGAGGGGGGAGGAGGGGAGGTCGACGATAGGGGAGTTACGTTGGGGGGAAGGATGGGGAGAGGGAGGGGTGTCTTCCTCAACAGGAACGAGCTCAGTGGAGCATATCATGGTCATTGTTTTAGAGTGTCCTCGTCAGTGTCATGGATTCCGTCAGCTGGAAGGAGCTCAACACTGTAATCCAAGTCGTCTGTATCCTTGGCCTCCTCGATGGGAACGAGTGACGTTGGAAGACTGGGCTCGTCATCTGCAGGACCGACTTCCTCGGAGACGACGGGAACAGATTCAAGGGCGGCATGTCCTCCATTTTCAACGTTTGGGATGGCCAGCGCTTTAACAAGGTCGTTATTTTCTTCCTTGAACATGTCCAGCGCTTTTACAATGTCGTCATTTTCTTCCTTGGACATGTCTAGCGCTTTTACAATGTCGTCATTTTCTTCCTTGGACATATCCAGCGCTTTTACAATGTCGTCATTTTCTTCTTTGGACACGTCCAGCGCTTTTACAATGTCGTCATTTTCTTCCTTGGACATGTCTAGCGCTTTTACAATGTCGTCATTTTCTTCCTTGGACATGTCTAGCGCTTTTACAATGTCATTTTCTTCCTTGGACATGTCTAGCGCTTTTACAATGTCATCATTTTCTTCCAAGATGTCTAGCGCTTTTACAATGTCGTCATTTTCTTCTTTGAACATGTCCAGCGCTTTTACAAGATCGTCATTTTCTTCTTTGGACATGTCCAGCACTTTTACAAGATCGTAATTTTCTTCTTTGAACATGTCCAGCGCTTTTACAAGATCGTCATTTTCTTCTTTGGACATGTCCAGCGCTTTTACAATGTCGTCATTTTCTTCTTTGAACATGTCCAGCGCTTTTACAATGTCGTCATTTTCTTCCTTGGACATGTCCAGCGCTTTTATAAAGTCGTCATTTTCTTCTTTGGACATGTCCAGCGCTTTTACAATGTCGTCATTTTCTTCCTTCGACATGTCCAGCGCTTTTACAATGTCGTCATTTTCTTCCTTGGACATGTCCAGCGCTTTTACAAAGTCATCATTTTCTTCTTTGGACATGTCCAACGCTTTTACAATGTCGTCATTTTCTTCCTTCGACATGTCCAGCGCTTTTACAAAGTCATCATTTTCTTCTTTGGACATGTCCAACGCTTTTACAATGTCGTTATTTTCTTCCTTGGACATGTCCAGCGCTTTTACAAAGTCATCGTTTTCTTCTTTGGACATGTCCAGCGCTTTTACAATATCGTCATTTTCTTCTTTGGACATGTCCAGCGCTTTTACAAAGTCATCATTTTCTTCTTTGGACATGTCCAGCGCTTTTACAATATCGTCATTTTCTTCTTTGGACATGTCCAGCGCTTTTACAATATCGTCATTTTCTTCTTTGGACACATCCAGCGCTTTTACAAAGTCATCATTTTCTTCTTTGGACATGTCCAGCGCTTTTACAATGTCGTCATTTTCTTCCTTCGACATGTCCAGCGCTTTTACAATGTCATCATTTTCTTCCTTCGACATGTCCAGCGCTTTTACAAAGTCATCATTTTCTTCTTTGGACATGTCCAGCGCTTTTACAATGTCGTCATTTTCTTCTTTGAACACATCCAGCGCTTTTACAAAGTCATCATTTTCTTCTTCGGACATGTCCAGCGCTTTTACAATGTCGTCATTTTCTTCCTTGGACATGTCCAGCGCTTTTACAAAGTCGTCATTTTCTTCTTTGGACATGTCCAGCGCTTTTACAATGTCGTCATTTTCTTCTTTGGACATATCCAGCGCTTTTACAAAGTCATCATTTTCTACCTTGGACATGTCCAGCGCTTTTACAATGTCGTCATTTTCTTCTTTGGACATGTCCAGCGCTATTACAATGTCGTCATTTTCTTCTTTGGACATGTCCAACGCTTTTACAATGTCGTCATTTTCTTCCTTGGACATGTCCAGCATTTTTACAATGTCGTCATTTTCTTCTTTGGACATGTCCAGCGCTTTTACAATGTCGTCAATTTCTTCCTTGGACATGTCCAGCGCTTTTACAATGTCGTCATTTTCTTCTTTGGACATGTCCAGCGCTTTTACAATGTCGTCATTTTCTTCTTTGGACATGTCCAGCGCTTTTACAAGTTCGTCATTTTCTTCTTTGGACATGTCCAGCGCTTTTACAAAGTCGTCATTTTCTTCTTTGGACATGTCCAGCGCTTTTACAAAGTCGTCATTTTCTTCTTTGGACATGTCCAGCGCTTTTACAAGTTCGTCATTTTCTTCTTTGGGCATGTCCAGCGCTTTTGCAAGTTCGTCATTTTCTTCTGTGGACATGGCCAGCGCTTTTACAAAGTCGTAATTTTCTTCCAAGAAGATGTCTAGCGCTTTTACAATGTCGTCATTTTCTTCCTTGGCCATGGCCAGCGCTTTTACAATGTCGTCATATTCTTCCTTGGACATGTCCAGTGCTTTTACAATGTCGTCATTTTCTTCCTTCGACATGTCCAGCGCTTTTACAATGTCATCATTTTCTTCCTTCGACATGTCCAGCGCTTTTACAAAGTCATCATTTTCTTCTTTGGACATGTCCAGCGCTTTTACAATGTCGTCATTTTCTTCTTTAGACATGTCCAGCGCTTTTACAAGTTCGTCATTTTCTTCTTTGGACATGTCCAGCGCTTTTACAAAGTCGTCATTTTCTTCTTTGGACATGTCCAGGGCTTTTACGAAGTCGTCATTTTCTTCTTTGGACATGTCCAGCGCTTTTACAAGTTCGTCATTTTCTTCTTTGGACATGTCCAGCGCTTTTGCAAGTTCGTCATTTTCTTCTTTGGACATGTCCAGCGCTTTTGCAAGTTCGTCATTTTCTTCTTTGGACATGGCCAGCGCTTTTACAAAGTCGTAATTTTCTTCCAAGAAGATGTCTAGCGCTTTTACAATGTCGTCATTTTCTTCCTTGGCCATGGCCAGCGCTTTTACAATGTCGTCATATTCTTCCTTGGACATGTCCAGCGCTTTTACAATGTCGTCATATTCTTCCTTGAACATGTCCAGCGCTTTTACAAGATCGTCATTTTCTTCCTTGGACATGTCCAGCGCTTTTACAATGTCGTCATTTTCTTCCTTGGACATGTCCAGCGCTTTTACAATGTCGTCATTTTCTTCCTTGGACATGTCTAGCGCTTTTACAATGTCGTCATTTTCTTCCTTGGACATGTCCAGCGGTTTGACAAGGTCGTTGTTTCCAGCCTTGGTAATGTCCAGCGCTTTTACTAGGTCGTTATTTTCAGCCTTGGAAATGTCCAGCGCTTTCACAAGGTCGATATTTTCAGCCTTGGAAATGTCCAGCGCTTTCACAAGGTCGTTGTTTTCAGCCTTGGAAATGTCCAGCGCTTTCACAAGGTCGTTGTTTTCAGCCTTGGAAATGTCCAGCGATTTCACAAGGTCGGATTTTTCAGCCTTGGAAATGTCAAGCGTTTTCACAAGGTCGTTGTTTTCAGCCTTGGTAATGTCCAGCGTTTTCACAAGGTCGGATTTTTCAGCCTTGGTAATGTCCAGCGTTTTCACAAGGTCGTTGTTTTCAGCCTTGGTAATGTCCAGCGTTTTCACAAGGTCGGATTTTTCAGCCTTGGTAATGTCAAGCGCTTTCACAAGGTCGGATTTTTCAGCCTTGGTAATGTCCAGCGTTTTCACAAGGTCGGATTTTTCAGCCTTGGTAATGTCAAGCGCTTTCACAAGGTCGGATTTTTCAGCCTTGGTTAAGTCCAGCGTTTTCATAAGGTCGTTGTTTTCAGCCTTGGTAATGTCAAGCGCTTTCACAAGGTCGGATTTTTCAGCCTTGGTAATGTCCAGCGTTTTCACAAGGTTATTGTTTTCAGCCTTGGTAATGTCCAGCGTTTTCACAAGGTCGGATTTTTCAGCCTTGGTAATGTCAAGCGTTTTCACAAGGTTATTGTTTTCAGCCTTGGTAATGTCCAGCGCTTTCACAAGGTCGGATTTTTCAGCCTTGGTAATGTCAAGCGTTTTCACAAGGTCGGATTTTTCAGCCTTGGTAATGTCCAGCGTTTTCACAAGGTCGGATTTTTCAGCCTTGGTAATGTCAAGCGCTTTCACAAGGCCGGATTTTTCAGCCTTGGAAATGTCAAGCGTTTTCACAAGGTCGTTGTTTTCAGCCTTGGTAATGTCAAGCGCTTTCACAAGGTAGGATTTTTCAGCCTTGGTAATGTCAAGCGTTTTCACAAGGTCGTTGTTTTCAGCCTTGGCAATGTCAAGCGCTTTCACAAGGTCGGATTTTTCAGCCTTGGTAATGTCCAGCGTTTTCACAAGGTCGGATTTTTCAGCCTTGGTAATGTCAAGCGCTTTCACAAGGTCGGATTTTTCAGCCTTGGTAATGTCCAGCGTTTTCACAAGGTCGGATTTTTCAGCCTTGGTAATGTCCAGCGTTTTCACAAGGTCGGATTTTTCAGCCTTAGTAATGTCCAGCGTTTTCACAAGGTCGGATTTTTCAGCCTTGGTAATGTCCAGCGTTTTCACAAGGTCGTTGTTTTCAGCCTTGGTAATGTCCAGCGCTTTGACAATTTCGGATTTTTCATCGTTTGAGATGGCTTGCGCTTTCACAAGGTCGTTATTCTCAGCCCGGCAAGTGATCAGCTCTTTGACCAAACCATTATTTTCTTCCCAGGATAAGGAGACGACTTCTTGCAGCCTGTCAGTTTCTTTCCTAGCGTTAGTCAGGTCACGGAGCAGGCCGTTGTTTTCTTCCCGGAATGAGAACACGACTTTTCGCATCCTGTGAATGATCTTCCCAGCCTTATACAGGTCGTTGAGGAGGACGTTATTTTCGCGTCGCAAAAAGTACAGTTCATCGAGGAGCCCGCTGTTTTCTTCCTCCAGCACTGACCTTTGGTGTTCTTTGTGTCTCCAAGCCGCTTGTTGAGCCAGTAGCGCCCTGTGTAGGACGCTGGCTTCATCTGTGGCCTGCAGCAGGAGGACGGACAGGAGGGCGTTTTGTCTGGCCAGGTCCTGCATGGCCAGCTGTGTTCGCTCCTGCTCGGCCAGCAGACCGGCAGTCACCCACGCCTTTTGGGCCGGTGGTCCTCCTTCCCCAGGCCCGGCGACGGGCAGCTCCTCGGCGGGCGGGGTTGTAGGGCCGAACCTGATGCTCTTCAGGAGCAGACTGCTGACCAGGGCCCACCACAGCATCGCCAGAACAACGTCAAGGCGCATCGCGATGATGAAAATTGAAGTACAGCTGAATATAAATAAGTGCGGAAGTGAGAGACAACGAAGGGAAGCGAAAGTGAGCTGAGAGCCGGACAGCAAGGAAGGCAGCAGAAGTGCGTCCTCCTCTCCCTACAGTGTTGCCCGACTTGAGAGAGAGAGAGAGAGAAACACCCCATAAAGGTAATATAGTTGATGGTGATAAAGGAAGGAAAGCCTCTCGTCGTAGGGTTTGATGCGCATGAGAGAGAGAGAGAGAAAAAACCCATAAAGGTAATATAGTTGATGGTGATAAAGGAAGGAAAGCCTCTCGTCGTAGGGTTTGATGCGCATGAGAGAGAGAGAGAGAGAGAGATTTACATAGATTTACAGAAAATCAGACCACAGACCCATGGTCCAGACTTGGTGGTCTGTCCTTAAACCTAAGTGATTTTACATTAATCAGAAGACTCCAAAACGTTGCATGTCTACTCTAGTTGATATTAAGTTGAAGGAAGTGACGGTCGAGCTTATTTTTGAAGGAGTCAATCGTGTTACACTGGACCACTGATGGTGGGAGCTTATTCCATTCTCGCACTACAACGTTGGTGAAGAAAATTTGGTGCAGTCTGAATTTACTTGTCTACATCTGAGTTTTACGCCATTGTTCCTCGTGCGCAAAGTGTCATCGATCATAAACAATGTTGATCTGTCTACATTCGTGAAACCATTAAGTATTTTAAAACATTCGATCAGTTTTCCTCGAGGCGACGTTTCTCAAGAGAGAACATGTTAGGGTAGAAAGCCTTTCTTCGTAGGATTTGTTGCGCAAGGAAGGATAATTTTCGTTGCCCGACGCTGAACACCTTCTAATTTAGCAATATCCTTTGCATGGTGAGGAGACCAAAACTGTACCGCATATTCAAGTGGGGTCTGACTAAACTGTTGTAGAGCAGTATTACATCTTTATTCTTAAATAAAAGTTTCTTTTAATGAAGCCCAACATTCTGTTCGCTTTTATTTGCTGCATCGATGCATTGCTGAATTTGAGGTTTGACGCGATTTTGACCCCAATCCTTGACGCATTGAACGCTTTTGAGTTTAACGCCGCGCATTTCGTAATCAAACTTTTTATTCCTCGTTCCAACTTGAAGGACCTGGCACTTGTCTACGTTAAAGGCATCTCCCATCTATCCGACCAAGCTGAAATTTTGTGCAAATCCTCTTGGAGGCTTTTGCCTGTCTTCGTCAGTGAGAACCGAGTTACCAATCTTTGTGTCGTCTGCAAATTTACTGCAATGCGGTTATTGAGTCCAACATCCACGTCGTTGATGTAAATAATGAAACACTGGGCCAAGAACCGAGCCCTGAGGACGCCACTAGTGACAGGCGCCCACTCTGAGTTAAATCCGTCAATCACTACTCTTTGTTGTCTGTTGCTCAACCAATTCGCGATCCATTGGTTTACCTGACCGTCAATACCTATTTGTTTTAATTTGTAAAGTATTTATGATGCGGGACTTTATCAAACGCTTTCTGGAAATCAAGATAGACTACGTCCAGTGATTTGGTTACGTCATAAACAGTGAAGAGGTCGTTATAAAGGTTAATAGATTTGATAGGCAGGATCTTTTGTTTCGAAGCCATGTGTGTGAGTCCCCCAAATTAATGAGTAGCTTTCACTCAACTCCAATTTTGTCTCTAATTATGCCCTCAAGTAGCTTACCTACAACCGAAGTTAGACTAATGGGCCTGTAATTACCTGGTACTTTTTGTCTCCTTTCTTAAAATCGGTGTCACGTTAGCCTTTTTCCAATCTGAAGGACAATGCCTTGTCGCAGGACATATTGAATACGGTTGTGAGGAGGAGAGTATTTCGCTCTGTGTTTCTTTCAGCAGAGTTGGATATACTTTATCAGGTCCAGGACTTTTATTTGTTTTAAGTGATTTGAGGGCTTTAAGGACTTCATCGGGTTTTATTTCAAAGTTAGACAATGCATGCTCGGGATTTACATTAGTACTGGTGTTGGTGGTGGTGGTGGGAGGACTGTTATTATTAAACTCCGAGGAAAAGTAATTATTTAATAGGTTTGCAACGTGTTGGCTGTCAGTCAAAGAGAGAGAGAGAGAGAGAAATATCCAGTTCTAGACTTGAGTTGACGAAGTACAAACACAAGTGATTCCAGGCAGGTTTCCGAAAGGGCTTTATTTCTCTCTCTCTCTCTCTCTCTCTCTCTCTCTCTCTCTCTCGACGGACGGTAAGGTGAAGCGGTTGAGGCAATTAAGGCTTTGAATCATTTAGTGGAGATGAACCAAACTTCCAGACAACTGAGGCAGAAGTTCAAGTCCGTAACTTCAACCTCGTATTAGTTAAATGAACTTCGCACGTACACACACGCCTATCCCCCCCCCCTCCCTCCCCCCTCCACACGCCCACACACACATGCATTCATTCATTTCATATATAAATTCAAACGTCTATACTTAAAACATGAATTCACAGCACAGTATTAAACATTTTCTTTCCTCTAGCATATCAATGACAATCTAAAACTAATGATAATAAGAAATAAAGACTACTAATACTACTAAATATCATCAAAACTGTAACAATAAGGATAAAAACTGATTCAAACTTCATCTATGTCCAGTCCATAATTAGTTGTTAAAGTCTTTACTGCAAATCCGGCATATGACCACAGATGTTGCGCCGACTAAACGAAACTTTCCACTACTGCAAATTATAAACAGCACATGCCACGTAAAATGCTCAGAGGAATACCACTAGTAACTGACGACCCCTCCGAGGCAGCTCCAGAAATGACTCTTTTGTATGTTACTCAATCGGATTTTTTTTATAGCATGGGTAGCAGCTCAGGGGCAGAACCAATTGTGAGAGACTGCGGGAATAGACAGCCTGTGGTATGTTTGTCTAATTTCCCTTCAATATCGAGTTTGTTTGATTTTGGTGAAGTAGTTTATGGTGTGGAACTTTACTAAATTCGCTTTTTTTTTTTTATACTTTTTTCCACCTTACTTTCTCGGCCTCCTCCATCACATATTTGTATCCTTTCCTTCTTCTTCCTTCCTTCCTTTTTCTCCTTTTCTTTCATTCCCTTTCTCTTTCTCTTTTCCTTTTTTTCATTCTTTTCGCTTTCTTTTTCCTTCTTTCCTTCCTTCCTTTCTTTCTCTCCCTTCCTTCCTTCCTTTATTCCCCCCTTCCTCCCTTCCTTCCCTCCCTCCTTCCTTCCTTCATTTCTCTCCACCTTCCTTCCTTACTCTCTTCCATCACCTCCTTCTCCTCTTCCTCTCTCCTATGTTTCTCAAGGCTTAACAATATCTAGTGATTCGCTGACCTTACAAGCTGAGAAAAGGTCATTATAAAAGGTCAGTAGGTAAGACGAAGAGGAAGACGTGTTGCAAATCCTTAATTGGTGAGTGACTTTCTTAACGACTCATAATTTTGTCTTTAATTATCCCACCTTGAGCTGAGAACTGAAGTTAAGCTAATAGACCTGTAATAATTAAGCTGTATACAGTATTTATGAGAGAGAGAGAGAGAGAGAGAGAGAGAGAGAGAGAGAGAGAGAGAGAGAGAGATTTCTTCATATTTCTTCATTACTTGTGTTTATGACCATATGACTCTCCTCCTCCTCCTCCTCCTCCTTCTTACTCCTCTTCTTCTTCCTCCTCCTCTCTTTAATCTTCCATACTTCATGATCATTTAACGGTTCTGTATCTAACTTCATCTTTTCTTCTCTCCTCCTCCTCCTCCTTCTCCTCCTCCTCCTCCTCCTCCTGTTACATTACTTTCCCATCACATCTCATCTCCCTTCCTCTCCCTCCTCAACCCTCCCTCCCTCCTTCCTCTTCTATCTCTCTCCCTCCCTCAACTACTTTCACTAAACAACATTCTTACAATAATTTAGTTAGAGTAATAGTAGAGGGGCAAGAACAGCATATACCACAGCGAACACTTAGAAAAGAAAACAATGATCCTAAGTGGATAACTCGTGGACTAAAACACGAGATTGGGTTAAAGAAGGGAATTTATCAGAAAATAAAGAATGGGGAAACACATCTCAGGGGCCGGTACGTCGAACTATCTAGATTAGTTAAGAAAAACACCAGGATAGCAAAAAAGAACTATGAGATCAAAGTAGCAAATGAGGCGAAAAGTAATCCTAAGGGCTTCTTTCAGATGTATAGAACAAAAACACGGGAGAAAATTGGACCGCTGAAAACAAACACAGGGGAGCTAGTAGAAAATTACGAAAATATGAGCACATTGTTGAACGACTACTTCCTTTCAGTATTCACACAGGAGGATCGAACGACTATACCGGAAAGAGTTCAGGTGTACGAGGGCGGGGATGGCGATAAATTGAGGGATATAATCATTACCAGGCAAGTAGTTCAGGATGAGATAGATAAGCTCAAGAAGAACAAGTCGCCAGGTCCTGACGGGATATTTCCGAGGGTATTAAAGGAGTTAGGTGATATAATCAGTGACCTACTAACCGACATCTTTAAGATGTCGGTAAATACTATGTGCCGAGCCTATGGAAAGTAGCTAATGTGACGCCGATTTTTAAAAAGGGGACAGGTCAGTTGCTTCAAACTATCGCCCAATTAGCTTAACATCGGTTATAGGGAAGATGCTGGAGTCCATAATAGCCAGGAACATTCAGAGCATTTAGAGAAACATAGCTTAATTCACGACTCGCAGCATGGGTTCACAAAAGGTAGGTCATGCCTCACCAATCTCTTGTCCTTCTACAATAAAGTATTTGAGGCGGTTGACAGAGATGAAAATTATGATGTAATCTATCTTGATTTTAGTAAAGCGTTTGACAAAGTTCCTCACCAACGACTGTTGCTTAAATTACAGGCTCACGGAGTAGAGGGTAAAGTTTTGAACTGGGTCAAGGCGTGGCTTAGCAATAGGAAGCAAAGAGTGCAAATCAATGGTAAAAGATCTGACTGGGGATGTGTTACGAGTGGGGTCCCACAAGGTTCGGTATTAGGTCCACTTTTGTTTATTATTTATATCAATGACTTAGACACAGGAATTAGTAGTGATGTTAGTAAATCTGCAGATGATACCAAGATCGGTAGAGTAATTGAGTCGGATCAGGACGCTAGTATTCTCCAAGGTGAACTCAACAGATTATATGACTGGGCGGATAAATGGCAGATGGAGTTCAATGTCGGGAAGTGCAGTATTCTGAGTGTAGGTAGGAACAACCCCTCACATAACTAGTGCTTAAATGACACTCTCATAAGTAGGTCTGGGTGCGAGAGGGATTTAGGGGTCTTAGTGAGCTCTGATCTCCGTCCAAGGGCACAATGCATTCAAGCTAGAAATCGAGCTAATAGGGTACCAGGCTGGGATTTATTTCAAGGAGCGTAAGCAACAGAAGCCCCGAAGTCTTCCTCAAACTATATTTAGCATTAGTTAGACCTCATCTTGACTATGCGGTTCAGTTCTGGTCACCCTACTATAGAATGGATATCAAAATGTTAGAATCGGTGCAGAGGAGGATGACTAAGATGATTCAGGGGTTGAGAAACTTGCCATACGAGGAAAGACTCAAACAGTTAAACTTGCATTCTCTAGAAAGGCGAAGGGTGCGTGGAGACATGATCGAGGTTTATAAATGGATGAAGGGCTTTAATAAGGGAGACATTCATAAGGTTTTGTTGGTAAGAGAACCGGGTAGGACACGAAGTAACGGGTTTAAACTGGATAAATTTAGATTCAACAGGGACATAGGCAAAAATTGGTTAACTAACAGGGTGGTGGATGAGTGGAATAGGCTTAGCAGTCATGTGGTGAGTGCCAATACAATTGTCACATTCAAAAACAGACTAGATAAATTCATGGACAGCGATATTAGGTGGGGTTAGATACACGGGAGCTTAGGGTCAAAGGAGCTGCCTCGTACAGGCCTACCGGCCTCTTGCAGACTCCTGCGTTCTTATGTTCTTATGTTAACTAATAATACATGTGTGGGTAGCACCATGAAACTAAAAAGATACAATGGTAGGAAGGAAAGCACAACAAGGGAGGGGGCGGTACCTCCCCCTGGACAATAAGACAATAAAATGTGGGGACGGAGAACATTGCCCAAGCACTAGATGGGAATGAATACAGAGATAGAGTAAATACTAATCCTTAAAGTAGAATACTGCAGAAATCACAGCCTTGTATAGCACGGCAGTAGTTCAGACAAAATCAGCGTCCTCCAGAAGACAGCATTATTTTGTAGATCAGTCGATAACAACTTTTGATTCATTATATATATAAAGAGTTGCGTGCACGAGAGTAATAATTGTTCACCAACGTAATTAACGGGGTCTGGATCTGCTGTCCCATATTTTTCTTTTCTTTCTTCCTGCCTCAATCTCCTCCTTATCTTCTTTTTCTTCACCGTAAGCATGTTCGTAGATGGCAAGATGTCGAACAGCAGAGTTACTTCGATGAAAATGTGAAGCAAACAACGAAATAAGTTCCTTAGATTATGATGGATTATAATGTGAAGGGCACCTATCATATTTGTGTTGGCTGCTGTGGGGACGGGGGAGCCGAGTGCGCAGGGGAGGGAAGTGAATCAAGTGTTGAATTATGGATTTGCCAGCTAGGTGCGCGCTCCCACCGCTGAAGGGCGTCCAAGTCTTTTTGTAGCAGTCTGCAGTTCTCAGTAGTCTTTACTGGTTTAAACAGCAAACTATGGTCTAGTGGAAGAGTTAAGCGTTGAGAGTGGAAGATCGTTAATGTACAGAGGAAAAGATTGGGGGGTAAATCTAAAGGCGGCTTTACACCTGGCAATTCCTGGCCGGCAATACAGCCGCGACGATCTAGCGGCTAGACCGGCTGGGTGCTCTCGGGAGCAAGTACCTTCACACTTGGGAGGAGCCGCCGGGAGCATCAAGACGTAAACTGCTAGTAAGTGCAAGGGCGAGTTCATCCCAGACACCCCAAAAGGCTATTACCATATATCTTGAAACCACAGTGAGTTTGGTCCATTAGCCTAATATTGTAGAAATACTTTAAGTAAACAAGTTTTATCAAAAGTATTATTGATTGATTGTTTATTGTTGCATTTAACAACAAAGGAGAAGGGAGGAACATGCCATCCCAACCCCCAGGCATTACATAGTGTAATTATATAATACACGAAAATAATCGTTCCTTACCTCCTTCGATATCTCACAAAGAGATAAACATTTCCCGCAATGTTGCTGCCACTCTCTCAAAAGTTGTTTTGCACAGACTCTGCCTCTTATAGAGCTTATCTTGTGGGTCCCACAAGTGTCGATGCTGCCTCACTTCCTCTAGCCACCTCGGCCTCCCGGCTCCAAATCTTGTTATCTGCATCTGTCATTTCTTGTTTTATTGGAGCCGACGGACACGCTCAGCTGCAGAGAACTCCCAGACCCAGACCAAAAATGCTGCCGTCAGCACGTCGCGGCTGCATTGCCGACTAAGAATTGCCAGGTGTAAAGCCGCCTTTAGGAATAGCGGCTCCTAGCGGGTGCGCGTTTAGGGCACGGTGTGGTGGTTATTACATTTCTAGCATGTACGACGGGGTTTTAACAAGCGGAGAGGCATGCTTATGTCACAAGGGGTGTATTTTTCCACGCTAGCCTCACGATTTCTTCCAAGTCGATGGGCGATGAGACTGCGAGCTCCGGGGTGAGGAGAGGGAAGAGCCCGCGCGGAAAAATATACCCCTTGTGACATAAACACGCTTGTCAAACTTGTCAAAACCGTCGTCAGACGTATAGAAATGTTGTAATTACCACCACACCGTGCCCTAAACGCACACCCGCTAGGAGCCACTATTCCTAAGATTTACCGAATGGGGCCTAAAACGGTACCTTGTGGGACACCTTAAGAAACAGGGGCAGTGTCAGATGAAGATTCCTCAAGAAAAACACCCGTCCTGAGTCCTGTTAGTAAGAAATGAGTGATGAATCAAGTCTGGCGTATGGAGGGAACGTACCTGTTCATGAATCAGGGTATGAGTAATGAGAGGTGTTGAATGTTTGGGGTTCAAGAGGGGAAGATGTTGTGTGCCAGGGTTGTTTGTGTTATATTGATACAGTGTGTTGAAGGAATTGAATAATGGAATAGGAGCAGCTGAGAAGAATGAGGATGAGAGATTAGGTACGTCACCTCTAATGAAGATCCACAAGATGCTATTGTCAACCAATCCAGCGTAATTCAGCATGAAAGGCCTGATACAGCTGACGTGGTACCAGCCAGGCATGCTCAGATCTATCATGACACAAATCACACTGGATGGCCCTTTGCCCCCACCTCACCACCTTGCTACAAAGTTGGCAAGGGTACTTGGGGAAATAAGGGCCAGGGTTGACCATAGCACCCGTGTCTCCACATAGAAGCAGCAAGAGATGGATCTCTAAATCTGCCAAAAGTATTACCTACTACAGTACGAGGAAAAATAATTATGCCATCCTGAGCAAAAAAGTTTATAGAAGTGCAAAATTGTTTGCGCATTCACAATCCAACAAATTTTATGTAAAATTATTTTGCAAGTGTAATTATTATGTGCTTCAGTATAAGCACTGATATTTGTCTGGGTTTCTAGGTAAGAGAAAAGCTTTTCTTATGGGAGTCCACATAAAAGATCCCTTAATGAAAATGCCCTGCCAACCTAACCTTGAGAAAACTATTTTAGCAATACTTCCAAAGAGGCAAGCACTGATGCAGCCCCAACATGAAATTCATTATTATAACAAAGGCAAAATAAGACAGAATTCCATTACCCTTTTTATTTTTTTTAACTTAAAAAAAGGAAGGATGTCTGGAAAACAAGCTTCCTTGTTCCTCAGACAACCTTCACACTATTCTGTCTTTGAGAAATGGACCACATTAGTTAATTTATTTTTTCAAAAGGATGATGTAAAAGAACTATCACATTCCTTTAGTTGTGCCTCAGTAAATAATGTTGGGTGCAAAATGATTCCTCAGTTTTTTTTTTTAAATGAGTTTTTACATCTCTTGACATAACTGCTCACACAGGCCAGCCAGTCTGAGCCACACTATTTTCCATGCAACAGGCCATCCAGCCTAAGTTACACTTCATCTAATGATACAGGCTAGTCATCCTGAGGAACATTCCATTCCACCATAAATCATGCATAACAGCAGTCTCATGTAAGCTTTACTTCATACTTTACTTTCCCAAGTTACCACCCAACACTACAGGCTTAAGTCACACTTTATCCTCTACTATAAACTCAAGCCATACCACTTCCCATTTCCTGGCAAACTAGCCAAACTCCTTTACACATTACAAGCCGGTCAGCCTGAGTCACAAAGTAATATGCAGATCAAATATTATTCCAATAATCATAATGATTATTATATTACAGCTCTGATTTTACATCTTAAAACAGAATTAACACCAATACTGATTTTAACAAAACAAATGTTACAAAAATAACAATTCTAATAATTTCTTTCAGAGAAAGTGCACATCAGAGAAGGTAGATAGATATAAGTAAGAAAACCTCTAACATGGGCAAAAATATTTTTGGGACAAAACATTTTTTATGCTGGAGAAAGGCTAATATATAAAAATATAATCAACACCATCTTTTAAGGGGTTGAGTTTGCCATTGCTGCAAGAAAAATCCAGATCCTACTGTACACCCATGACAATTATGTAATTAGTAATCAAGCATAATAATTTAAATTTAAAAAGAAAGACAAATTAAGGATGCAGTCAGTTTGTGATATTGAAATGAGTTCCGAACTTTACAAAATTGAGTAGAGGGTATAAAAAAAAATATGGATGAAAAGTCTATCTTGAAAATAAGGGAAAATGTGTAAAATATATAAATGCTGATTTGTGCTCCATCCATCACAACCTGCCCATGAGGAGGGGGGGACCCTGGTGTTTGGCAAATCAGCATCTTGCCTTCATTTGTCCTTCTTCCCAGCTTTCTTGTCTTCTATTGCTTCCTTCTCTTCCCCTTCCTCTTGGCTGGGATGATCTTCATACCTGGTGTGCAAATACACAAAGTAAAAAAAATTACAATTTAATTAAAAGTCACCTCCAAGGTAGTATAAATACTTTTGAGTTATTACTGCTATTCCTTAAAATACTGCAAAGGTGCTAGAATATTTATGCATGTACAACAGTAATGTGATAATGTGTATTCCTGTGTATCTATTTGGTTGTGATATATGATAAATGAGCTATGGTCATGAGATTAGTCAAAATTAGTTTGAAAAGCATTAAGTTTTAAATTCGACAATCTCTGTCTAGGCCACTCCACTATGTTTCTCAATATCCCTCCATCAACTTTCATTTGTTTTTCCATACCCTCTTGTTTCAACCCCCCATCCCATACAAAATTATCTATTCAAATTGTCTCCTCCTATCATTGCCCTAAACACTGTTATCATGCCTTTATGTTATATGTTTGCATGTTTACCTGTATGTTATATGTTTGCATAGTTTACCTGTAGCCTTGTGTAATAACAACAATAATTATATATATATATATATATATATATATATATATATATATATATATATATATATATATATATATATATATATATATATATATATATATATATATATATATATATATATATATATATATATATATATATATATATATATATATATATATATATACTGGAGAGCCTTAAAGTCCCCCTTAATGAGGGCTAGAAGGACGGGGGCAGAAAGGCAGGCAGGCACCAGGTACAGCAGGGCTGGCTGGGCATGCTTGAACACATGCATCACAAAGATGGTCATCAACAGCCCAGCAAAGTAGGCAGCAAAAGTCACTTTGAAGTATGTGTAGGAACCCCGTTTCAGGCTGCAGAAATACCACAAATAAAGATATATTTGCTGAAAAAAAAACCCAATTGTTCAAGCAGAATTAATTAAATAAGGAAAGGAGGAAAAAAATCATCATCATCATCTCTTTAACCCCTTAACCCGAGAACGTCGGCAGACCCTTTTTAGGGCTTTCATGAGTCATGGCTGTGGTATGGTGGACCCTAAAAAGGGCTCGCCATAAAACACCCAATTTGAGCCAATTGTAGGCGGTGGTGGCATAGCGCAACCCACCACGAATGCCCAAAGTCATTGTGGTGGGTGAGTGATCTTGAGGCGGGCTTTTTTGTCATAGGTGGTGCTGTAAGGTCATGGCATACTCAATTAGCTATCCATACAGTAATCACTTGTCAAATTCTCAATAGTAGACAACAAGCGACTCTCAGCTAGATGCCACACGTCACAAGACTGTTTATATTGTAACAAACACCACCCAAAAAGTATGGAGTTTCTGTAAAAGTAAATATTTTTAACGGCTTTATGGTTATGAGAGGAGTACTTTGATGTACATTCCATGCTCTTTTCTTGGTCTCAAAATGCAGAGTAATTTTGTTGTTTCTCAACCACTTCTCGGCTTTCCCATAGCCGAAGCCCACGGGTTAACAACGCTGCTGCCACTGACATCAAATAATTTTTTCTAAGGGCAACGAGCATGACGTTAGCACTGGAGAGTGAGCAGCTCTCTGGAACTGGAACAACGGAGCATGTAACTATGTATGTGTCGATGCTAAGTAACTAAATGGCACCTCTTTTGCCCCTTAGATGACTCCATGGTAAAAATAGTCAACAGTTCCTACCTATGCATCAAGGCGTCTGCAGAGCAATTATGTTCCCTCAGCCGATCTGTTTCGGCGGTCTTCTCTTAGTTTCTGCTCGTTGTGTGCGAGCTGACTGTAGTCTTGACACCTCCACTGATATATATGTTATGTTCTAGAATCTAGATGAACCAATATCTTGTTCACAGGAATGTTCAGAGGAGTGGGAAGTGAAGTTGGAATTTTTTGGGAATCATAGAATTCTAGCCGAGCGGTCTATCCAAATCATAGTCTGATTTCACAGTTGAGTTATACGGATAATTTTCTACAACTTTTATTCAATGAGATTCATTCCAGAATGAAAAACTACAAAAATTATTTTTTCGAGTTTCACTGGCAGTAAATTTCCAGGTCAACGATTATAAACTACAGTCTTCAGACTCCATCACGATAAAATGAGCAACTTTTCTTCAATAAATTTTCCTGTACGTTGCACCAGTTAAAACTTGGAATTTTGGGTAATAATCAAGTGAATGCATATGTAGAAAATATTTTTTTAAAATCAGGAGGCAGAAAAGGATGCTAGGACTAGTCTCAAAAATTATATCAACACAATTTTTTGTCGTAGGCACTCAACAGAAAATGATATCAAAAGAAATGAGGCCATACATGTCAAATAAATTTCACCAAATACCTTCTTCACATTGTACACCACTCAGCATATGGCTATCAAGTGTTTGATACACATGAAACTCAAATTGTATAACGTGGTTTCTTTCTTTCTTAATGCACCCCTAATAATGAAAATCCTCCTTCGCCTGATAAATGTTGGACTGATTTCAATTGATACCTTCTCTCCAAAACTAAGTTACCTGTGATCAAAACGCAGGAGAAGGGCGATGAAGATACCAGGAATCACAATGTCTCCCAGGCCCAGCATGGCAAAGTTGTCAGCCTCTAGTCCTTTCTCTAACAGATCTTGAGGGAAGACCACTGTCAAAGAAGAAGAGAAATACAATGTAAAATAACTAAAGAGCAGATTTGAATTTTTTATGAGCATTCCAAGATGGATATTATTTATCATGGTAAAGGATGAAGAAGAAAAAGACCCCTAAACACTCCTCCAGCAAAGATAAAATTTAAGAGTAGGCAAAAGGGATATATATGATTAGGACAGCACAAGGGTGAGCTAGAGAACAAAGTCTTCAGCAGGGCAGCATATCCAGTGTTGTCATTGTATCTATCTATCTATCTATATCTGACGCCTTGCTCCCTCGCAGGAACTTCCCTCCAGGGGGTGGCCGCAGCAAATGTGTCTCCATCTCTCCTTGTTCTGGTACTCCCTTTCATCACATTCAATCCTGCTACTTCTGACTCTCTCGCTCCAATACTCACTCACCCTATTGATCCACTTCACAGGTGGTCTTCCCCTGACACCCCCTCCCTCATACACTCTCTTCACGAATTCCGCCTCCCCCATTCTTATCACGTGTCCGAACCATCTCAATGTACCATGCTTCACCCACTCCACACTCCATTCCTTTCACTGTCACACCCATACCAAACAGTTCATACATGCTTTCATTACTTTGTCCATTCCATCCTGACATACCACATGCACCTCTTATATAACTCATTTCCACTGCATGTATTCTCGATTGCTGTGCTGCATTCCATGTCCGCGTCTCTGATGCATATGACAGAGTTGGCAGGATAATACTGTTCCTTATTCCCCTCTTTACCTCCACGCTCACACTTCTTCCTTTCATAACTCTCTCAAATGCACCCACCACCTGTCTGCCCTTCACTGCTCTTTCCCTCACTTCACCTTCCATACTGCCAAACTTACATAAAAGTCCCTAAATATTTAAACTCAGTCACCTCCTTCATTCTCTCCTCCCCTAACTTTATCCTACACTTTGTTGTACCCTCTGCTCTAACTCTGCACGGCTCTGCAAAATCAATGACCTGTTCTCTCACCCTTTCAAATACCATAACCTTACTCTTTCCAGCATTCACTCTCAGCTTTCTCCTCTCACACACCCTGTCAAACCCATCCACTATCCTCTGCAGCATCCCCTCATTCTCTGCCAACAACATTATCATCTACAAACAGGCCCGCAACCAATGACTCCTCCGTACCTCTCACTTTCAGCCTTGGACCAAGCTCCCCCACTCTGGCTTTCATTTCTCTCATACAACCATCCATGTACACATTAAAAAGCCATGATAATATCACACACCCCTGTCTCACCCATGCCAACACCAAAACTCTCACTCAACTCACCCTTCCTTATAGAAGGATCGGATTCCCTCCAGCAAACGCCCTCCCACACCATATATCCTTAGAATATCCCACAACCCCTTCCTGTCAACCCTGTCATATGCCTTCTCCAGGTCCATGAATGCAGCAAATAGCTTTCTATCCTTCTCTATGAATTTTCCAACTAACATTTTGAGTGCAAATAGTTGGTCTACACAACCCCTCCCTTTCCTAACACCCCTTGTTCATCGCCTACACTTTTCTCAGTTATTTTCTTCAGCCTTTCATTTAAAACCCTTCCATACACTTTTCCTGCCACACTGAGTAGACTTATTCCCCTGTAACTATTACAATCACCTCTGCTCCCTTTCCCTTTGTACAGCAGCACAACAATAACCTTTCTCCAATCCTCTGACAACTCACCCTGTTCCCATGCTAGGTTACATATCCATAATATTCATTCCACGACTACACCTCCTTCATACTTCAACATAATGTTATTGTACCAATAATAAATGTCTCCAAAACCTTTCTGTGTGTGTGTGTATTTACCTAGTTGTAATTTTACAGGGCCTGGGTTTACGCTTGTGTGGTCCCGTCTCCGTATCTATAATTATCCAACTTTTCCTTGAATCTTTGCACACTCTTCGCCGATACTATTTCTTCACTTAATCTGTTCCAAACCTCTATATTTCTTTGTGGGAGGCTATATTTCTTTATGTCTCTTGAGCATCTTCCCTTCCTCAACTTTTTACTATGTCCTCTAGTATTCCTGCTGGAAGGTTCTTCTCTTAGTAGCAATTTCTCGTTATCTACTTCTTCCATATTACTCAATAGCCTATATATTTGTATTAGGTCTCCTCTTTCTCTTCTTTGTTCTAGTGTTGGCAAGTCCATTTCCTTTAGTCTCTCTTCATATGTCAGTCCCTCCAGTTCTGGGACCATTTTTGTTGCCATCCTCTGTATTCTTTCTAGTTTTATTATGTGTTTCTTCATGTGTGGAGACCACACTGTTTCCGCGTATTCTAGTTTAGGTCTGATCATAGTAGTTATTAATTTTTTCATCATTTCTTTGTCCATGTAGTGGAATGCTATACCTATATTTCTCACCATGTTATATGTATCACCGAAGATCCGATTTATATGACTTCCGGGTTGCATATAATCTTGCGTTATTACTCCCAGGTCTCTCTCTTCATTTACTTTCTTTAATATTTCACCATCTCCCATTTTATATGTACATTTTGGTCTTTCTACACTTTTTCCCATTTCCATAACATGACATTTCTTCACGTTGAATTTCATCTCCCATTTCTGACTCCATTTCCAAATCTTGTTTAGGTCTTCTTGCAGCTCCTTGCAGTCTTCACTGTTTTATATATGTCTTTGCAGTTTAGCATCATCCACGAACAGGCTCATGTAGCTGTTTATTCCCTCTGGCATATCATTAATATAGACTAGGAAGAGTACTGGTGCTAAAACCGACCCCTGGGGCACTCCACTTTCCGCCATTTTCCATTCCGATCTGGTGTCCTTAACCACGGTTCTCATCTCTCTTCCTCTTAAGTAGCTTTCCATCCAGCACTTCATTTTCCCTCTCAATCCTCCTTTATTTTCTAGTTTCCACAGCAGTCTTGAATGTGGAACTTTGTCAAATGCCTTCATTAAGTCTAGGTAAATGCAATCCACCCATCCGTCTCTTTCCTGTAATTTGTCCGTCACTCTTGAGTAAAAGCTCAGCAAGTTTGTCACACATGAGCGGCCTTTCCTAAACCCATATTGATTGTTTGTGATTAGATTATGTTCTTCTAGAAATCTCATCCATTATTCTTTTATTAATTTCTCACATATTTTGCATACTACACTGGTCAGAGACACCGGTCTGTAATTTAGGGGTTCTTCCTTTTTTCCACTTTTGTATATAGGTACCACTTCTGCCCTCTTCCACTCCCTAGGCACTGTGCCCGTTTTAATTGAGCACCTAATGATGTCATATATCAGGCCAACTAACTCATTTCTGCACTCTTTAAGTATAAAACCTGAAACTCCATCCGGTCCCACGGCCTTCCCTTCGTCCAATTCCCCCAATAGTTTTTTTTTATCTCCTCTTTATCTATTTTGACCTCTTCCATATATACATCTAAGTTGTTTTCTTGTGGTTCATTAAATAATGATTCTTTAGTAAACACTTGCTGGAATTTTTTGTTAAATAATTCCACCATGCCTTTGGGATCCTCGATCTCTACATTCTTTTCAGTCAGTCTTTCAATTGTTTCTCTTGATTTAATTTTTCTATTTATAAATCTATAAATAGTTTAGGTTGTTTTTTACACTTTTCCACAATATCCTTTTCGTATCGTTTCTCTTCTTCCTTTCTCACTTTCACGTACTCATTTCTCGCTGCCTTAAAGTCTTCTCTGTTTCTTTAATTTTTGTTTCTTTTTAATCTTGACCACGCTTTGTCTCTCTTTTCTTTTGCCTTTGCACATCTTGCATTAAACCAGTCCTTTTTAGCCCTCTCTCTCGGTCTGTATTTTGGTACGAACTTCATAACACCTGTGTTGTACACCCTCATGAAAATATCATACTTTCCTTGAACTTCGCTTGTACTCATTAACTCTTTCCAATCCATTTCACCAAAAAGCTTCTTGAGGTTTTCCACCCCTGCTTTCCTATAGTTTAATCTATCGCTTCTATGAGTCTCGTCATGTTCCCTTCCTCCCTCCTCCATTTCCATCTCTATGAGCACGTGATCACTTTTTCCCAGGGAGCAATCATACCTCAATTCATCCTTCGCGTGAATTTCTCTTGTCAACACCAAATCCAGTCACCCTTTGTATCATCAAATTTTCCATCATTAAATTCAAGAATCTATTCCACCATGCCACATCACTACCATTGCTCTCAAACATCTCCCAGTCAACCTCTTTGCAATTGAAATCGCCAACTAGTATTACTCCTTTGTTTGCCTTAAGTAATCTCCTCAAACTCTGTATGGTGTCATCAATCATGTTTTCATAATCTTCTTTACTCCATGATGTAGTTTTTGGTGGTACATATGTTACTGCAATCGTCATCCTTTCTCAATTCTTGTTTTCCAAGCTTATACTCACTATCTCTGCTTTTCCTTCTCCATATCCTATTGATTTTACTAATAACTCTTTCTTTATCATTATCACCACTCCTCCTCTGCCTTTGCCCATTCTATCCTTCCTCCACACATTGTATCTTCCATCTAACTCAATTTGGATGTTTTCTTTTAGTTTAGTTTCAGTTAGGCAAACTATCATGGGATCCCTCTCTTTTAGATAATCTTGCAGCTCTATTTTACTAGAGATCAACCCATCTACATTTGTGTACATTATTCTTATTCCCCTCTCTGTATCTTTCTTGTCTAGTTTTCGCTCCCCTTTCTCTTCTCCCTTATGAACCATTTCTTGATTCGATCCCCCGAAATTCTCCAAAAAAATGTTTCTTTTTCTTCCTCAGATCTTGCTGTGGAATACTCTATTCTGCTCTTCTTCCTCATCCCTTCTCTTTACCATGCTGATCCATTTATCCAGTTTTCTTTCCATCAGTAGCACTCTCTTGTATAATGTCGTCTCATTTCTCGCAAAACCAGAGAACTCAGCTGAAGTACCTCCAGCCTCGTACTCACTTTCCTCCCCGCTGTTGTTGTCTCCTCCTCCTGCTCTTCCTCTTCTGCTCCTTGGCGTGATCCATCCCTGATCTTCCTCCTTCTCACTCATCGCACTAAAACTGCACTAATGGAGACCCACCGAACCAACATTAGCGCAGCCCAGGCCTCTGCAACACTACACCAGGTATATTATATTGTGTGTGTGTGTGTGTGTGTGAAAAGTTGAGTAGGCCCAATATATTTATGCTTCTTCCTGTACTTTTTACTTTCCTACTGCTTTCTGGACTTTTGCTCCCTTTTCATTTCAATGTAAAAAAAATCTGATTGCAGTGATGGCAATGTGACAATGAAAATGACAAAATTATCCTTAGGAGGGGAAGTTGCTGTTTACTATTGATTAAAATTTTCCAGCCTCTTGCTGGCAACAAAATCGAAAAAAATAACTGGCAATAATTTTTAAACCAATAGGACTTACATTTGATTGGGGCCTCAAAGGATTTGGCAACAGTGACCATGACATTGGTGCCAAATACCCAGAAGATATCATAGATGAAGAGGCCAACAAGTAGCAGAGCCCCAGTCTGGATGTTGTTGAGATGAAGCAGCTCCACCCCATTGACAGCAAAGGCCAGCCCCAGCAGGTTGTTCGCAATCCAGTGCTGAAACACCACAGATGCAGCCCCACACTCAATATACACAAACTGCCTCATACATTACTGTGTAGAATGTCAATTAATAATTAGTGTAAAATTAATAATGTGGCCATAACTCAAGTCTCTCATATTAAATTATCATTCTCCTGCATACAGTGGAGTACCTTATAACGTTGTTACAGTACATCATCAAATTCCTAGTATGACGCCTTTCAGGGCGAAATTCGAGGGCTGTAGAATATGATGAAATCTGTGCACCGATAAGCGAGTGCAACTCTCTGTCCTTCCACCCACCACCCATCCAGCTTGCTCTCTCCACTTCTCTCTTTCTCTTTCTTCCTCTCCTGGCTCTCATATGACACTCGTACAAAATTTAAGCCGTCCATCTTCCAAATGAGGCAATGCTCATTTCATGCACCCACAGAGCAGTGCCACTGTAAGAAGCCTCAGAAACTACAACACTTTGTCCACCATTGCTCTCATTGCTTAACCCGGCAGCTTCGGCGGATCCCGTTTGGGGCTCCTGTGAGTCGGTCCGCTGAAATGACAGACCCCGTTTGAGGCTTGGCTCAAAACCCCTAATTCGAGCTAACTGTAGGCAGTGGCGGCATAGAGCAACCCACCATGCATGCCCTGGGTCATTGTGGTGGGTGAGTGATCTTGAGGTTTACTTATTTGTCATAGGTGGTGCTGTAAGGTCATGGCAGACTGAATTAGCTATCCATACAGTAATCACTTGTCAAATTCTCTAAAGTAGACAACAAGCGACTCAGCTATATGCCATGTGTCACGAGACTGTTTATTTTGTAACAACCACCACCCAAAAAGAATGGAGTTTGAGTAAAAGTAAATATTTTTAACGGCTTTATGGTTATGAGAGAAGTACTCTGATATACATTCCATGCTCTTTTCTTAGTCTCAAAATGCAGTGTAATGTTGATGTTTATCGGCCATTTCTCGGCTTTCCCATAGCCGAATCCCACGGGTTAACCAGATGTCATGAATTTTCTTGTGATTGCCCATGCTCATCATATTACTCCCATTCACAGAATTTATCTACTGAAAAGAAACCCCTTCAATTCATAATACCTAGCCTGAATACAAGGAATGCAGCGTTTTTATATTTAATTTAAACTCAACCCTTGATTTCCTTGACTAATAGGGGGGAGCATCTTTCCAGGAACCACAAAAATCCAGGAATCAGAGATTGTTACAGTCTGGGGAAATGGCCCATTCACAAACATTTACACTGCTAACTCTGGTAATCACCAACATTCAGTACCCGCCCCAGACTTTTACCACACTTTGTCCAGCACATTTAAGCAGCACATCTAAGAGATTAACTAGAACAAGTTATCTGAAGACTTGCAATATATGTCAACAAAGAACACACCATTTGGAAGTAGTCACGAGGTGTCTGCCTTTTTGGTGTGCTCAAGCAAATCATACCATGCAAATAATTTGATAATACATGTGTCTTTATATATATATATATATATATATATATATATATATATATATATATATATATATATATATATATATATATATATATATATATATATATATAAAACATAATAAAAATTATCATAACTAAGCAGCTGGTCAGCTGATAATTGTAAACAGATGTTATCCTTCCTTTCAGAATAGTCAATAAATGGATATCTGGGGAAGCCTGAGGATGGTAAAATGTGGTAACCCAGATGATACAGTGACCCTGTGCCTCCCACCACAGGCTTAAAGGGCCAACGGGCACCACCTCCATGAACAGCTATAGCATATGCTCCCAACTTTACCCTACCTTTTTTGTGGACATTGTTATTACTGATATCTTTTATGGGAATCAAAGATTGTCAAAGAGGCTGAAAATGGAAAAAATTAAAATAACAAATAGAAGGGATGATAGAAGCTCCCAAAAATAAGACTTTCAATTTTTTTCCATGGTGTCTTTAGACTTCCCTCTGGAAAGAGTCAAAGTGATAGGGAGGAAATACAGTAAAGGAAGTCTGTTCCAAAGTTTACTAGTCAATAAAATAACAAAAGAGTGAAGATACTGGTTAAGTAGGTATTACTGAATAAGATATACAGAATGCTCGGATTATAAATGACTCACCTTCTTGAGGAGGTACCACACTCCCAGGATGGAGCACACTACCATGCACACCAAATCATAGGAAGTGAAGCCATAATTAATGAGGTAGTCTTTTTTCTCTTTGTCCCCACGAAGGAGATACAGATGGTAAGTCTCGAAGGGCACTGAGGCTGGCACCAGGCCAGAGATGATTGGTCTGCAGTGAATACAAGCTACTATTAAGGTGCCCAAAATGGGATATCAAGATGATGACTGAATATCACATCAAAATGAAGGGGAAGAGGACACGTATATTCAAAATCAAACCAATATATCAGTTCCAAACATAGGGAGGAATTGTGTCAAAATACAAGTAATTGAAAACCTTCCACAGCAGGGTAAGGCCTCAAATGGTTGAAATCCTGAAATTATACACCAACTTCAAACTTTGACACTTTACACTTTATTGTTTAACTGAGCTGACTGATGAAATAAGCTAATTTATTTATACTGGAATTGAATGAAACTAAAGTACACAACTTTCATACTGACCCAAAGACATGGGAGAGAGCCAACACTCCCAAGATGAAGAAATATGAAGACAGCAACAGGTTAATATAGTCTTTGGAGAATACCTGAAACATGCAATTTATGGTTTTATTAAGCTGTATAAAAAATACTAATTCACATGACTGACTTTTGCAGATGTTCAATAAATAATAATGCAAAATTATGTAATATCAGAAGGAGTAAACTGCTTTTATTTAATCTTCAAATCATTAAAAATACCAATGAACTAAATGTTTAACACCTGTACATAACCAGATTACAAAACTGAAAAATGCATGAAATGATCAATACTAAAAAAATTCAAGTACCCTACAATGAAAAATTAATACCTCAAAACATTGATGATAACTGAAAGAAAAAAACAAGGAAATGTGTAGATATATGCAGGTAAGCACTTCACAAATGAGGGTAAAATTCTAGTGTTTGCCCATAATCCCCCCTCCCCCCAATACAAGCCTGGGGACCTGGTGGGAATGCAGGGTTTCGGGTGGGGGACACGAAATCCGTCGCATTCGCGTATTTTTTTAGTAGGGGGGGATAAAAACTCCCTAGATCTAGGGAAATTCCCTAAATTTAGGGAATTTTTCCTCCCACCACCACTTAAATCAGCGTTTGCGACGAATTTAGTGTTTCCCATACGAAAACCACGCACTCAGTGGATCCCCAAGCTTGTTTTGGGAGAGAAGCGTAGTGAACCCACCAAACGATGCTCACCTCACCATCTGGCGTGGCACCGGCGGCCATCTGTGCTCACATAAACGCCACCACACTCATGCCCTCTCTCTCTAGTAGGTTGTCACCTCATCGCAAGGTTTCTGTCCTCCAAGTAGAGTCCGTGGCACCAAACACAGTGTATCTTCATTGTTTATCACTGACACAAGTAAAACCACCGGCTAGCCGGGATCCATCCAACACCGCGCCTTTAACACTACTACGGCTTGTGCAGGAAGTGCAGGCTCTCGAACCTCTTGCCCGAGCTGTTCGAACACGTGAATCCTTACTGACCAGATTTTGAATCTGCTTCAGAATACGATAATACGCCTCCATATATCATAGTAAAAAAAAAACAAAAAAAACAAGGACTTAAAAGTAAGGAAGCCGAATTAATCCCCTTCCCCCAACGATCTTGGGGGACCTGCGTGAACTCGGGGTATTTGGGTGGGGGAGCATATTTAAACTACTCCAACCGAACTTTACGACCTGGTCTCACATGCGTGGGCTAATGGCTAACTAAGCGTACCATCGCTAACCAAGCGTACCATCGGTAATAGTATTAGGTAAAGGTGCGTGTTCTAAAAAGAAAATAACCACGCGTGGTGGACCTGGTCTCACTTGTGTGGGCTAATGGCTAACTAAGCGTACCATCGCTAACCAAGCGCACCATCGGTAATAGTATTAGGTAAAGGTGCGTGTTCTAAAAGAAAAATAACCACGCATGGTGGACCTGGTCTCACATGCGTGGGCTAATGGCTAACTAAGCGTACCATCGCTAACCAAGCGTACCATCGGTAATAGTATTAGGTAAAGGTGCGTGTTCTAAAAAAAAAAAAAATAACCAAGCATGGTGGACCTGGTCTCACATGCGTGGGCTAATGGCTAACTAAGTGTACCATCGCTAACCTAGCGTACTATCGGAAATAATATTAGGTAAAGGTGCGTGTTCCAAAAAAAAAAAAAAAAATACAATAACCAAGCGTGGTGGACCTGGTCTCACCTAGCGTATCATTGCTAACTGGATTGTTGGCAACGCTGCTCATATTGCAATGGCGTTGCCATGTAAACACACCGTCCATATGTATAATATGCCTTTAAATACAATATGGAGGCGTAATATCGTATTTTCGAGGTGCGGAGTGATTTTCAATAATTACCTTGCGTGGTTTCCGTACGTTGTAAAAAAAAAAAAAAAAAAAAAAAAACTGATATGAAATTTCCCTACATCTAAGTAATTGTAAGGAATTTCCCTACATCTAGGGTATTTTTCAACCCCTCATAACTCAAAAACTATGCATGTGCAACGCATTTCATGTTTACCACCGCATTCCCCGAAGTCTCAATGGCCCCCTAGCCAATTTTGGTTGCGAGGGGTGAGTATGGGCAAACACTAGAATAATACCAAAATGAGTTACATTCCTGAGAAACTATTTGATAAAAGAAATTTTGCTCTGGGAACTGATCACATCAAGGATTAAATGGAGTCTCATTCCCAGATCTCAATATTCACCCATTCTAAAGTACCAATCAATTTCTTGTCCATCATATGACTCCTCGACCCATAAAGAAACACCACATATACAATTTAATGTAATAACAATATACTTCTTAACTCAATTAAGTGTACAGTCTTGTGGTAAACAGTGCACACCAAGTGCCTCACTCCTCGCAGCCCTCTAATGAGAGCAACACACATCACTACAACAGTTATTGTCACTTGTCAGCCTACTACTGAAGACACAAATGGAAGCACCATTTCAATCAAATGAGAAGTAAAAATCTTATCTCACCTCCCCCCCATCCCCCCTCTCCTCTCCACCACCTGTCAGGCCGTGAATCCTGGCACTGCAGTGCTTTAGCGACTGAGCAATCAGAGGTGTGTGTGTGTGTGTGTGTGTTTCACCATGGCCTGATCATGAGTTAGACTCGCAATCGCCATCAAGTACCCTCCTGATTAGAGCAACTGTAAGGCTCATTAGTCAATCTCTGGGTACTGCCAGGACCTCACACACCACACACCCCATCCCAGCGTTTGGCAACCTGCAGCTCCGGAGCCGCATGTGACTCTTTCAAGAGACCTGTGTGGCTCCTACCACCTACTTAAAAATATCCAATTTGTTTTAGAAAAATGAGATACTTACTGTAAAGATGATATAAAGGCTGAAGAGTGCACCAGAGGCAATGAGTGGAAACATAGCTGCATCCTTAGATGTCATGGTGTCCACCTTCTCCCCAGAAGCCTGAAAAAAAAAAAAAAAAAAAAAAAAAAAACTCAGTGCCCTGAAGCATAAGCGCGCACACGCACACACACATACCACATGGGGAGACGGTATATTAGATAACAATCAAGTTCATATCTTAAAGCAAAGTATTACATGAATATATCACCTTAAAAATTAACATACATCATGGAAAGGAGAGCTTTCTTTCATGGTGCAGAGATTAGTTAAATATTGGAAAGGACTGATCTGTTGGATCCAATGTTGTGCCAGTAAAAAATGTTGGTTAAGATTTGTTTTAGGTCCGTGCCAGTATCTCATTCCCTACCTTATGAAACATCACTATCTCTTCATATATCTTTTCTACAAACCTTCAACAGTCATGGAAACGCTTTGAAAATCCAATTAAAGGACTTTTTTTTTACTCTTGAAAATAGGGGATAATGTTTACGAAAGCGCGTCGTCTCCTCTGGTGACGGTGCAGCCAGTGTTGCGAGAAATACCTCCTTGCTGAAATAAGTCACATATACATGTGGGTGGGGGGTCGAAGGGGGAGCAGCCCCCCCGTTAGTAGGTCGTAAAGTTCGGCTGGAGTAGTTTAAATATGCTCCCCGACCATAAACCCTCTGCGAGTTATTTTACGGCCGCGGCGGCTGCAGCGTCGTCGTGGCCGTCGCCAGAGGAGGCAACGCGCTTCCGTAAACATTTTCCCCTATTTTCAAGAGTAAAAAAAAATCCTTGAATTGGATTTTCAAAGCGTTTCCATGACTGTTGAAGAGATACTGATGATTCATAAATTAGATTATGAGATACTGGCACGGACCTAATACGAATCTTTACCAAAATGTTAATCATGAATTAATTTTAAAGGACAAAGCTGACAGATTCTGCAGCTGTTTTGTTTCGCAGGCTACCACACCTTCCTGATGATGTGCAAACCATCGACAGACAGTAGTGACCTATCTTAATTGAAGCAGTCAAAAATAGATCTCATTATGAAATCTATGAAAACAAAGTAGTGTCACCCAGCGGTGTGAGTGTGGTGTATCTCTGGATAAAATTCCAACATCTGTGACACCAAAAGCATGCCAAGAGTTGAAGAATTCAGAAGTAGAGGAATAATACTAAAATCCAACAGGGGCAGTTATCTAAGTATGTATTTTGAGATATAGGTAATACCGTTTGGCACCGCGGTAACACGGGGCACCAAACACAGGCCAGCTGCCGCTTGTATATTCTTCCAGGTAATATGGAGAGGCTGTATTGCATGCTAAGGTGTGCCCAGTACGACCCGCACACTCATCCTGGGCACGGGGTGAGGGCCGGGGCCAGCGCGGGGTGAGGGCGGGTCAGCAGCTGTTACCTTCTGCTGCTGCTGGTGCTTCACGGAGCGGAAGGAGCCACACAGGATGGGGAGCAGCGCCATCACCACCAGGCTCCCGTACGCCAGGGCCATTCCCTCTGGCGTGGAGGGCACCTTCCCCGTCCCGTTAACGGCCGCCTGGGAGTCATTGAGGGAGCCTTGGGTCACATTCTCGAGCCCGAGGGCCGCAACTTCCTCCACCTCCGCCATCACTGTCACACTCTGCAGTCGTCAGAGCTGATGGGCGACGGGCCTAACATCAACATCATATATTTGTTTGATCCCCCGTCAAAACAAATCTTCACAGGTGTTAAGGAAATGAGCAATATATTTCGGCTTCTATCATATTATTTATGTAACACCAAACTCTAAGTTTTTCATATTCCCATATATTGATGAAAAGTTAAAACTCATAAAGACATGAGTTGGGTCCATTACACATGAAAATGGTAAATATCCTGATTCATCTATATTTAATTCATATCAATAGCTGATAAATAAGGAAAACTTTTTGAAGAAAATTTTCCGGTGTTATCCCCTGAACAAACGACGACGTGTCGGCGCGGGAAGCGGGGAACTCCCGCCTGCGAGGGAGGCTGCACCAAGGCAACTATGGAGCCGTCGGAGTAAATGAGATTGTCTGCCTTTTTTTCTCCCACGTATCATATTACTCAACTGCTGCAGTATATGCACTATAAGGATGTATGTGCAGGTTTTCGTAGGAAAAACACCAGCATTTCCTTGTCTTTATTCCGTAGAAGCTGAGAAGAAATGTTTCACACCCACCTTGACATCTCACACTTCCTCTGAATAATATTCATTATATATTGACCATGGCCTTACTTTTAATGGAGGATGTACAACCTTCTATGTAGAGCGTCTCAGATGTGATCAAAACTCACTACGAGAAAACAGAAGGAAGCATATATATTGGGGCAGGAGGGAGAAAAACTAATTCGACTCGACGTCAAAAAACCGTATTACATCATGCATGTCATTGTTAGAGGTATATTAACCAGTAAATGGAGAATATGCAACATACAGGTCAGGCACCACACTCCACACACGGGCGTGAACTCCCAGAACAGCCAAGAGACACCACGCAAACATCTGTCATACACAAGTGTTTCGATCTTTTACACTTGTCAACTCATCATCAATTCGTCACAATCACCAATCACTCGCATATTACCATCAACACCCATCAAATACCTGTGTTTCTTGCTGTTACACTTGTCACATCACCAAACACTCACATTCCCATCAACAACTATCAAATACGGATGTTTCTCGTCAACGCGTCCGCCGTCCACCTCATCTCCCGCTCCATTTCCTCGCGTTGTACAGTACGTATAGACCATATTCAAGTTTTGACTATAACCGCCATCCGCCCCCACGAGCCCATGGGGGCGGTAAGGTAGTAAATAAGAAGACCCTTCACGTTGACTCGATTAATATATTTTCGATCAAAACCTGTGAACATGAACTCCATCAGAATCACCAAATCAGGAATACAAAAGTCACTACATTTTACATCAAAGAGAAATAAATCATTGTTGGGTCACTACATTACATCAAAGAGAAACAAATCACTGTTGAACAATTAACTCGTCATTTAACCCGCATATCAGAATATGGAAATGGCAAAATATATCATTCAGAAAGACACAATTATAACTCAGATGTTGGGGTCTATTAATCACTTCTGGGTTCTTTGTTGTGTGACCCTTAACCACACTGTCTCTGCGAGGAAATAGCTCTTCACCTCTCCGCTGCAAGCCCTCCTCTCTGCTCCTCAACGCAACCAACCCAGCCAGAGGGAGCAACTCGGCCCCGCAGATACCCCGCGTCCACAGTCTCTATCTTCCCCTTCCACTGTGTTGACCTCTTAGTGCGGCTATCTGCCCTCACTATACCATCTCACACCACTGCTTTGCATTAGTCCCCATCTTCACTCCTACAATCTTCCCTATCCTCCCTCTACATCGCCCTTTATATGATTGTATGTACCACATTACACATCTTATAATCAGTCATAATCAGCCTTAGTGCACTAATAACCTTTGTCCGCCTTCGGTCGGCAACAACGCGTCCTCATTTATGGCACGGGGCACGCAAGGGATTACTGTAATCCCTCGTCTATCGCGGGGAACCCCCTGCGATAGGCGAAAATCCGCGAAGTAGCGACCTTATATTTTTTTTATTATTTATATATATTTTAAGGCTTTATAAACCCTCCCCACTATCTTACAAACCTTTTTTCCACACTCCTATTGACCTTTCCCACACCTTTATAAAACACTTTCTACGACGTTTCGTCATTACGACGCTGTCCCAATAAATGATTCTATAATTCTTTTTTCGACTTTCGACATTTGCTTCTTAAATACGAACTTCGAGCAATAATTAGTTTGTTGAGCAGGGCGGAAGAATACTCAGAGAATGGACAATATGAGCGTAGCTCACTTCCTTTATATCACAATTAGGTAAATACGGAAGGGGAAAGGGAGGAGAGGGACAGAGTCATGAAAAAAATACTGACTGAGGATGAAATAAGGGAGAACAAGGAACAGAGTGGAGGAAACAGGGAGAGATAGAAAGGATGAAAACAAGAAGAAAGGAGAAGGGTGTGGGGAGGGAGGGACAGTGGGGAGAGTCAGGTCAAGACTTCAGTCAGAACATGACCTAGCTGACTCACTTCCGCCCCTCCCTCCCCACACCCTTCCCATTTCTCCTTCTGTGAGTGTGTGTGTGTGTGTGTGTGTGTGTGTGTGTGTGTGTGTGTGTGTGTGTGTTTATCTAGCTGTAAACACACACACACAGAGAAGAGGAAATGAGAAGGGTGTGGAGAGGGAGTGGCAGAAGGGAGAGTCAGGTCAGGGCTTTGTTCAGGACATGACCTGACTAAACTTCTGCCCCTCCCTCCAAACACCCTTTCTATTTCCCCTTCTGTGTGTGCGTGTGCGAGCGAGCGAGTGTGTGTGTGTGTGTGTGTGTGTGTGTGTGCTCATATAATCTAATGGGGAAGCAGAAAGGGAGGAAGCAAGCGATAGCGTGAGAGATAAGGCTAAAGAGGGTGTGAGAAAGGAGGAAACAAGGGAAATGAGTGGAGGGAATGGGATGGGAAAACAAGAGAGGTAGGGAGGGAGGGTCAGGCAAAGGTGAGGTAAAAGGGAGAGAGAAAAGGTGAGTGGGAGGGAAAGAGATTAAAAGAGAAAAACTGGGAGGGAGGGGAAAGGAAAAGAAGAAAGAAATGGGAAAGAAGGAGAAAAATATGGGGACGGAGAGGGAGGAGTGAACCAGGGAAAAGACTAACGCCGCAATAGGCGAAAAAAAAAAAAAAAGTAGGTGACGTAGGTGCTTATTTAGGTGTGTTCCAACTTAGGTTGATTTATATCGTTTTAATTTTTCAGGATAGAATATGCTTATTTTACCACAAAAATATTTGAAATAATAAATATATAAAAATACCTCTAAACCGCAAAATCCCGAGATATAGCGAAAAATCCGTGATACGATACAATTTAAAAATCTGCGACACAACGAGACCGCAATAAGTGAACCGCGATATGGCGAGAGATTACTGTATACTCGTCCTCGTGTTGAAGGAGTTAAAGTTAGCGGAGGAGGAACTACATTTAGCAGAAGCTAATTGGTTCGTTAACTGTTTCCAAAGTTAGCGATAACGGTTATCAGCTAATGAAAAAGTTAGCTTCGCTAATTAGCGATCAGCGGAATTGTGCCCACCACTGCATCTAGGTATAACTTAATTAACTAGTCCGTTTCCTCTGTCCCATGGGCACCATTGCCCCTCCTTCTCTAGACTCCTTGGGACGGGCAAATGGTTGGAAACTGAAGTGTCTGAACACTTGACAGGGGGGGAAGGAATGTTAAATAATAATATCCTGGACAACTATTAACCCGGTAGCAACGGGGATCGTGTTTCTAAATGGTCCCTCTAAGTGAGAAAAATGAGAAAAAATCATCACTCACACAAACCATTTCATAATATATATCGAAGCATTTATGATCAGTTTATGTATCATCTATTTTGGGGGGTTTAAATCATGGCACAAATTTAGCCCGTTGCTGCTACACGGTAAAGCCACAAATTTGGCCTGTCGTTGCTACCGGATTAAGTATATGTAACATGACTGAGGAGAGGGGGAGGGTATCAATTTAATTAATAATTACTCTGGTGCCTGACAATGCAGAAGACGCTGCTGCTGCCGTCACCGCTCACTGGGCCTGAAGGGTGTCGCGAGCCTTGGCCAGCAGCTCCTCCACCTGCTCCCCACAGCTGGTGATGAAGGTCTGTGCCTTGGTGGCCAGCAGGGCCCACTGCTCCTTCTGATGGCCATACTTCCTCTCCAGCAGCACCAGCACCAAAGCTGTGGCCCAGGTCACCTCACCCTGTGGGTCCAAACACACACTCATAGCCACACACGAGCCCTGCATACAGCCACCCAACTCTTACACACAGGATGCTGCTCAGTGCCAGACTGTGCCCTCAAAAAAGCTCTCTCACACACACAGTGGGAGTACTGGTCCAGGATAATTTCTCAACTCATAATCTGTTGACAAACATGATCTATCATGATTCACAACAAGGGTCAAAAGATCATAGAGAAAGTGATATTGGCTTAGAGGAAGAGAGGTGTTATGATTGCAGTTTTCAAGGCAACGAAGGGAGAGGAGGAGACAATCAATAAAAATCAGTCTGTATGGAATGGTAGAGTAACTAGGAGCCATGAAAGGGATTTGAATGAGACAAGACACTCAAAAGATATTGAGAAATACAGCTTCCCCAACATATGCACTGAACACGGGCCCAGCCTGGGCAGAGAGATTGAGAGATTGAGCTTCAGACGGGACCCACGAGGACAGCTCATTTCCCACACATCACAACAAAGACTTCGGTGAGTTTAGAGACAAGCTTTATTGAGCTTCACCCCACAAGTACAGCTCATTTCCTGCACATCACAACAAAGACTTCAGTGAGTTTAGAGACAAGCTTGAGTGAGCTTCAGACGGGACCCACGAGTGCAGCTCATCACTGCACATCTCAACAAAGACTTCAATGAGTTTAGAGAAGTTGATTGAGGTTCAGACGGGGCCCCAGGAGGGCAGCTCATCACTGCACATCACAACAAGGTACAGCCAGTAAGAAAGGCATCAAACACCAATGGGTTGATGAAATAGAATCTGAGTGAAATTTATAGACATGGTGTTGTGTCAATTAGGTTGGTACCTCTGCTTTGTCTACCCACTGGTACCAACCTAACTGACACATCACTGCGTCTACATATTTCACTCATATTCTATTCCACTGACCGGTGGGTGTTCATTACCTTTTTTGCTGGCTGTCCTTGCTGTGATGTGCAGGAAATGAGTGGCACTCATGAGTGAAGCATAATCACTATCTCTAAACTCATTTAAGTCACTGGAGTGAACAGCCTCTCTGCCAGGCTGTGCCAGTGTTCCATGAATCTGATGGGGAAGCTGTACTTCATGACATCTTTCATGGCTTTGGACTAAACAGCCTCTCTGTCCAGGCTGTGCCAGTGTTCCATGCATTTGTTGGGGAAGCTGTACTTCTTGATATCTTTCATGGCTTCTAGTTACTCCTGCATCCCATGTGAACAGGTCTCTGTTGATTCTGTCTGTTGTTCACTTCACTGCCCTGGAAGCTGAAATCATGTCACCTCTCTTCTTTTATCTAGGTAGTACCCACACACACTAGTTACTCCTGCGTCCTCTGTGAACAGATTTCTGTCAAGTATCTGTTGTTCCCTTTACTGCCCTGGAAGCTGCAAACATGGCACCTCTCTTAACTATGTAATACCCACACTCACCTTGGCAGGGTTGCTGGCAGACAGGGTATCAAAGGGCATGCCAGTAAGCTCTGCAGCATCCTTCAAGGTCCATGACCCATCAAACTGCTGCAGACTGACCACCCCCAGGAGGCCTGAAGGTTGTTCCACAGGTGAACAGGATGAGGAACCTCCAATCAACGAGCGACCCCAGGAGCTGATATGAGTTGAGAAGACATTAGTGTATTAGTGCAAGCATATACAGAAGAAACTCAAGTTACAGATCTCAGTTTCCTAGATATCTGGTACATGAGGTGTCTAGTGCTCAAGGGGCGAACAAGCCACTTACCTTGTTTTGAGCTACAGGCCTTCAAAGTCAAGCATAGCATAAACATAATGAAAACACACATAACAATATCATCATAAATCAATAGAAAGTTTTCAGCTAGACAAATTCAATGGAATCAGTGTTTGTGTGAAATTGTGTTATATATATATATATATATATATATATATATATATATATATATATATATATATATATATATATATATATATATATATATATATATATATATATATATATATATATATATATATATATATATATATATATATTATTTATCCGATTTAATCCAAACTCTAAAAATCCAAAGAACATGATGTAACTAACAGCCAGTTTAATTTTCAAAACAAAATTTCCACATTTAGGTGTTTTATGAGTGTTTTACTAGTGCTCTTTGCCCTTAGAGCCCTGATACAGCTGACTTCATGCACTCTGCAGACAGGCAAAAATGTTGGATAATCAAAATTTCATAATGATTCCATCATGAGATCCTTTCCACATGTGTCATAGTTTCCAGGACATAAGTGCATTAGTGCAAGCATATACAGAAGACATGCAGGTTACAGGTCTCAGTTTCCTTACAGACAATATTCTGGATAATCAAAATTCGATCATTACATCCTTTCCCCATGCCAGACATGGTTCAGGATGCACCCCTGTCAGCTCACAGCACCAGTACAGGCAGCCATTGAATGCCATCCTTTCCACATGCCAGACATGGTTCAGGATGCCCCCAGTCACTTCACAGCACCAGTACAGGCAGCCATTGAATGATATCCTTTCCCCATGCCAGTCATGGTTCAGGATGTCTCCCAGTCACCTCACAGCACCAGTACAGGCAGCCATTGAATGACATCCTTTCCACATGCCAGACATGGTTCAGGATGTCCCACAGTCAGCTCACAGCACCAGTACAGGCAGCCATTGAATGATATCATTTTCCCATGCCAGACATGGTTCAGGATGTCTCCCAGTCATCTCACAGCACCAGTACAGGCAGCCATTGAATGACATCCTTTCCACATGCCAGACATGGTTCAGGATGCCCCCCCATCAGCTCACAGCACCAGTACAGGCAGCCATTGAATGACATCCTTTCCCCATGCCAGTCATGGTTCAGGATGTCTCCCAGTCATCTCACAGCACCAGTACAGGCAGCCATTGAATGACATCCTTTCCACATGCCAGACATGGTCCAGGATGCCCCACAGTCAGCTTACAGCACCAGTACAGGCAGCCATTGCTACATGATTGAATGATGTGCCATGGATCATTTAAACGTTCTTAAATTTTGCCTACCAAATATACTGTGACCTATATATATTTATGCTAGAGAGACAAAGAGAAAAAACAAAAAACAGACCAAATAGACCCATGTTTATGTACTCACAATGCAGACTTGTTCGCTGACAGTCCTTCACACTCTCCTGCAATAGAGACAGACACACATAAGAGCTTGGCATTTTGGGGGCATTTTTGACACAACCTAAGAAGTGTATCGACTGGTGTCAAGTAAACATGAGGAGATTTCTGTGACCCCCACTGTCCATATTCTCAGATGTTTTTGGCTCTCAAAACAACTATTTCCAAAGGCCACAAAGGAGATAAGTCAAGTTCTCATGAGTGTTTCTTCACATTCACGGTACAGAAGCCTTGACAGCCTACCATTAGGCTCATAAAACTACCCATGAAAATAGTACACACAACCTCTACCAAAGCCTTACCAGATGTGGGTGTGTGAGCCCCAACATGTTTGAGACTGTTGGCTTGATCAGCAGTGTTTGTAGCCCCTCTGATGGGTGCTGATGCAAAGCCACAGCTGAAGCCCCTTTGTTGTGGTGGGGCAGGGGACGCACCGGCACTGCCAAAACTGGAGCATGCCGGCGCTGACAGAGCACCGAACATCATACCTGACTGTGGAGTTTGACTCGATCCGAACAAAGAGCCACTAACAGTAAAGAGAGACAAAGTTAGGTATATTTAAGTACACATCACAACATCACCTCTATCATCAAACCCTCAGAGATTAATTTATTATCAAATGCACTACTTGGCATATGTTATACATCTTAACTGAAGCTACAAAAAGATCAGCTCTTTTACATGTTTCTGCTCACCATGGATTACACACCACCTCTAAAACGCTGCCTTTATGAACAAGGCTGGCATATGAATGCATGCATATATTTAGCCATCCAAAATAGAATGAAAAATGAAATATTGCTGCCATCATGATCAAGGCTGGCATAGGAATGCATGTATTTACCCTTACAAAACAGAATGAAAAATTAAGTACAGTAAACCCTCAATACAATGGACTAATTGAGGGGAAACTTAGTCTGTTAATGCCGAAAGTCTGTTATAAGCAGCGGAAATTTAAAAATACGTACAATCATACCTCGGTTGATTGAATGACATCCTATCCCCATGCCAGTCATGCTTCAGAATGCCCCCCAGTCAGCTCACTGCACCAGTACAGGCAGCCATTGAATGACATCCTTTCCACATGCCAGTCATGGCTCAGGATGCCCCACAGTCAGCTCACAGCACCAGTACAGGCAGCCATTGAATGATATCCTTTCCACATGCCAGACATGGTTCACAATGTCCCCAGTCAGCTCACAGCACCAGTACAGGCAGCCATTAAATGACATCCTTTCCACATGCCAGACATGGTTCACAATGTCCCCAGTCAGCTCACAGCACCAGTACAGGCAGCCATTGAATGACATCCTTTCCACATGCCAGTCATGGTTCAGGATGCCCCACAGTCACCTCACAGCACCAGTTCAGACAGCAATTGAATGACATCCTTTCCACATGCCAGACATGGTTCAGGATGCCCCACAGTCACCTCACAGCACCAGTACAGGCAGCCATCGCTACATGATTGAATGATGTGCCATGGATCAATTAAACGTTCTTAAATTTTGCCTACCAAACATACTGTACCCTATAGTTACCTATGCAAGAGAGACAGAGAGAAAGAACAAAAAACAGACCAAATAGACCCACGTTTATGTACTCACAATGCAAACTTGTTCGCTGACAGTCCTTCACACTCTCCTGTATTATCTGTCTCTATTGCAGGAGAGTGTGAATATGCTGGCATTGGCTGAGCACCAAACATCATACTTGACTGTGGAGTTTTACTCGATCCGAACAAAAAGCCACTAACAGTAAAGAGAGACAAAGTTAGGTATATTGAAGTACACATCACAACATCACCTCCATCAGTAAACCCTCAGAGATTAATTAATAATGAAATGCACTACTTGGCATATGTTATCCACCTATCTATCAAAAAGATTAGCTCTTTTACATGTTTCTGTTCACCATGGATTACCAACCACCTCTAAAACGCTGCCATTATGAACAAGGCTGGCAAATGAACGCATGCATGTATTTAGTCTTCCAAAACAGAATGAAAAATGATGAAGTGCCACAGAACTGGTGAACTGCAAATATTGTTATTATATGAGCTCTGACAGAAACACTGTAAATACAGTAGAACCTTGTTCATCCGGCATTCAAAACAATGGCACCCTCAAAACAACAGCAAATATCTGGGGCCTGAATTTACAAAAAATCCTTTTTTTTTTTCGGGTAACATAGTAAGGCACAGTTCATAGAAATAGTTCTCATGCAATGGATCAGTAAATTTACTGACTACTGAGCTGTCAGCATGTTGAGCAGACTCGGTGCAGCCAGTTGATACACGTCTAACACACGTACCGTCCACACACAGCGTAACCCCACCCTGTAACATCCTTTAACCCGTAAGCTGCGGGACTGAGATTCTGAGTGCGTCGCCTAGTGCGGCTATATCAGCGAGAGATTGACCTTCAATAAATGATATCTAAGTTACATAAACGTGTCATAAATATTACAATACACATATCTGTAGCTCGAAATGTGTTGTAGCCTGCATATTTCTTAGATTTTTCTATCACAAAAATGTTTTTCTGGCAGTATCTGAAGCCGCGGCGGAAACTTTTTGGCGCCTGTTTGAAAAGCCCGCTTCCAGAAGGCTTACAGCAGCTTACCGCTCAGCCGCCCAGAAGGCGTACAGCAGTTTGCGGGTTAATGCAACACACAAATACTGACAACTGGTGGAACAGGAGCGAGCCCTGGCGCATAACATGTATGTTCATGATGGTGTTACGCAGTGTTGTTACGAGGTCCCATCCACACGTGATTTTGTTACACAGCTGAATTACGTTACGATGTTCTATTCGCATGTGTGTACCTGGCCTTGTTATGATACGGTGTTCTGTTTCTGTGTGTGATGCTGGCCACATATTTCCGAACTGTACTCACCTGCAGCACCAGTGGCAAGAACGGTGGCACGGAAACCATTCCAGGGGTCAATTAACAAACTTCAACACTCCCACGAGAGAGAGAGAGAGAGAGAGAGAGAGAGAGAGAGAGAGAGAGCATGGGCACATGAGTGTGTGGGAGTGTCAAAGTTTGTTGAGTGACCCCTCGAATGGGTTTCCGTGCCACCGTTCTTGCCACTGGTGCCGCAGGTGAGTACAGTTCAGAAATATGTGTGCGGCATCACACATGTGAACAGAACACCGTATCGTAATAAGGCCGTGTTAGGCCGGGTGCACACACGCAAACAAAACATCGTAACATAACACAGTCGTGTAAGAAAAACAAAAATGCCAGTGTGGATGGGATCTCATAACAGTGTATAACACCCACGCGCGAACATACATGATATGTGTCGGAGTACGCTCCCGTTCTGCTAGTTGTTGGTTTTTGTGCGTCGCATCAAAGGATGTTACAGGGCGAGGTTACAGGGCAAGGTTACGCAGTGTGTAGATGGTACGTGTGTTAGAAGCGTATCAACCGCCTGCACCAAATCTGCTCAACTCGCTGACAGCTCAGTAGTCAGTAAATTTACTGATCCACTGCGTGAGAACTATTCATATGAAATGTGCCTTAGCACCATACCTGACAGGAGTGACCTACAGGAAAAAAAAAAAAAAAAAAAAAAAAAAAAAAAAAAAAAAAAAAATTCTACAGCAGTGTCTCAAAACAACAGCAAAACAGTTTATCCGGAATGAGCTTTCCCCCGTTCGTACTGGATAATCGAGATTCTACTGTATGAACTCCAGTAATTTAGCTTTGATGGGAGAGGGAGGGAGAGAGAGAAAGATGGTCAGGGAAAGAGACAGACAGAGACAGAGATATACAGAAACAGAAAGACAAAAAGATAGAGACAGATAGACACAAACTAACAGGGAGGCAGATAGAGAGAATGAGATAGACAGAGACGGAGAGAGAAAGACAGAGAAATGGATAGAGACAGATAAAAAAAGAGACAGACAGACAAAGAGAAATAGAGAGACAGAGAGATAGAATGGGAGATTGACACAGAAAGAGATGGACAGAGGGGATCAAATTCATACCTCTGACTGTGATAGGAATGAATAGCTTTCTCTTGAATTTCTTTGGCTGGGGCTGGGAAGAGAGAGGAATACACATGGATGAATAATATAAACAACATAGTCTTTTAATTCAAGCTATGACAACAACAAAACTGTAAATATTCTGCAAGATATTAAAAACAAACGAATATATCAACCCACAATGCTATCTACTTTTCTTTTGATGTGAAAAAAACACACACACACACACACATATACACACACACTCTCTCTCTCTCTCTCTCTCTCTCTCTCTCTCTCTCTCTCTCTCTATTTTTTTTACGTTGTTGCCTATTGCGCCGGTAGGCATCTTCCCGGTGGGGCCTGATGGTCGGCCCAAGGCTTCTTCCAGGTGGGGCCTGATGGTCGGCCCAAGGCTTCTTCCAGGTGGGGCCTGATGGTCAGCCCAGCCCGTTCTGGCGCAGGCGAGTGTTTATAGTGGCGCCATCTTGCATTGGCTCATGCTGCCCCCCGGAACTCGTACTTGATTCGCTTGGACGGCTTCCTCTAGAGTCCAGGTTGATGGGTGGTCTTCAGGACAGCATGTGGGTAGTTTTAAGCCACTCGGCGGTGACCGAAAAATCCGAGTGGTAGCGTGAGGATTCGAACCCGCGTCGTCCATCACGCAACGAATGTGGGTCCAGTACGCTATCCGTTCGGCCCCCGCCTATCCATATATATATATATATATATATATATATATATATATATATATATATATATATATATATATATATATATATATATATATATATATATATATATATATATATATATAGTAACAGTTCACATTAAAAGAAAAGAAGATAGATAGCATTGTGGGTTGATATATTCGCCCCCTGCCCGTGTTACAGAGATGAGCACTGAGGCCATGCACAGCTATAGCACATGGCCCTAACTTTACCTTTACCTTTTTAATGCAAAATGATGCCATACCTGAATGCTAAGGTGGTGAAATATCAATTGTAGCATGTTGATTTAAATACAATAAGGGCAAATCTGTCTTTTTTTTTGTGTGTGTGTCCTTTGGTAAGCTGCTTATTGGTCTGTCTGTCTGTCTATTTGTCCCTTCCCTTCCTTCCCCATGAAATCCCTCCCTTCTCTGTACCCACTAAATCTCTCCCTTCCCCTCCCTCCACCCTTCCCATCCTTCCCCATGAAATCAATCCCTTCCCCACCCATGAAAACCCAGTTATTTTTCTCTGTGGCCTTTGGAAACAGCTGTAATGAGAGCTTGGTACATTTAATAACAAGGGCCTAACAAGACTGTTTTGAGATTCTGGTGTCAGTTTCACGGGACCTTTGCACCATGAAAGGGAAAAGTCACCCATGAAAACTCGGTTAATCTTCTCTGTGACCTTCGAAACAGTTGTAATGGGAACTCGGTACATTTAAAATATGGAACTTACAAGATTGACCGATTGGTTTCCCCGACTCCTGATCGATGCCGACAAGTGCCGTGCGCTGACACACCACACCGCTGGCCGTGCTCAGTAAGACCATGTCCTCAGCGACGTCATCTGGAAGTCAAGAGGGGAAAATAGAACATCAATTAGTAGAGGAAGATGGGAAGAAGGGGGAAGAGAAGGACTAGGAAGATGAATATGGAGGAGGAAGAAAAAGAGGAAGGGGAGAAATGGAGGTGGGAAAAAGAAGAAAAAGGAGGAATTGGAGGAGGAGAGGGAGAAAAGGAGGAATTGAAGGAGGAGGAGAGGAGAAAAAGGAGGAAAATGAAGAGGGGGAGAAAAAGGAAGAAGAGGAGGAGGAAAAAGGGAATAGGACAAGGAAAAAGAAGATAATATATGTGTTTTTCATATTTTTTTGGCATAACATCATCACCACCACCACCACTACTACCACAACTACTACTATTATGACACTTTGTTTAAAACCAGACTGATGGATCTTCAGATAATGGACTGTTACTGTACTCATGACTCAGCCCTCTCACACACACTCCTGCACATCTTGCTACGTCATTGCACTTTGCCTCAAGCCAGCATTTATAAACATGTTGGCCCCTCAGTCCGCCTTTTTAAAAAACTCTCGTAGAAGTTGCTGGGATGTTCATGGACTGTTTTGTGTTCCCAGTGATAGCTTTACATGACTTCTGCACCTTGAATGGGAAGGCCACCCCTCAAAACCCAGTTAACCTGGTAGCTGTGGGGATCATGTTTCTTAAAGGCCCCTCTAAGTGAATTTATGAGAAAAAATCATCACAAATGCAAACCATTATATTATATGTATCAACACATTTGTGATCGGTTTATGTATCCTCTATTTTGGGGGGTTCATGTCAAGGCAAGAATTTGGCCCGTCGCTGGTTCGCGGTAAAGACACAAATTTGGCCTGTCCCTGCTACCGGGTTAATTATCTCTGTGGCCTTGGAAAGTAGTTGTAATGGAGCCCGATACATTAAGAATATGGACTCACCCTCTTCGTCCAGCTCCCACTGTAGAAGCTGGGCCCGTGCTGCCAGGCGGTGAAGTGACTTGGCCTCGTCATGCACTGTGGTGACCTGCTGGCCTTCCACCATGCTGAGCAGAGGCTTGGTGCCCAGTTGGCCCCTCACTGTTACATTCTTGACCTGTCCGGGGGAGGTGTGGAGTTAGGTGAGACTGGTGTATATGAAGAGGTGTGGCTTGGATAGGTTAGGCTAGGTTAAGTTAGGTCAGAGCTACAGAACAGGAGAGCTTGCCCACCAGTTTGTTTGCAGATGATGCCAAACTGCTTAGAAAAATAAGAGTAAGGAGGATTGTAATAAACTGCAGAAAAATTTAAATGAGATACATAAATGGAGTAAAAAATGAAAAGAAGTGTCACACAAAGAAAATGGACAGGAGTAAAAATAGACCAAGTGGAGTGTATAAGATGGGAGGGACAATCATTGATGCAGTGAAGAAAGAAAAAGACTTAGGAATTAGGGATGTGCCGATACCGATACCAATACCCCAATATTTGACCAATACCTGTACATTAATTTTTTTATACAACAATTCCAGCAGCTAAAAGGCAATATCAAATGTAAAAAAAAAAAAATAAATAAAAAAAAAAAAAATAAAAATTTTTTTTTTTACACCATTGAAGGGAAGAAAAAAGAAAGTAACCAGTGGTGGCCTGAAGAAAGGTGTCCATAGATCCGTAGCCAGACGTGCTGACCACTGCACCACGGAAGCGCATATCAACCCTATACGGCGCGGCGAGGCAGCAGTGCGTGGTTAACCCAAGTGTTAACACCCACCCCCATAAGTCTCGACAAGGGGCGAGGGAGGAGGCGCCTCGTGAGGTCTAGTTGACTCAGCAAGGTTAGCTTTACCTTAATTGCCGTACATTTAGGCAGCCCTGGCAGCGTGCCCCGTTGCGGGGCGACCGTCTGACTGACTGAGGCAGGCAAATGAGGCAAGTGAAGGGGTTCCGCCAATCCCGCGCCGAAGCTACTAAACCTGTATTGTACGCGTCCGCGGTACCAAAGGCTATACTGTATACCAAGTATTATATATTTGTATTCAAAGTAATATGAATCTTATCGTTTAAAGTGATGAAAATTAAATCACGGGAAATTCCAAACTACGTAGTATCATGATACTGGATAATTACACTTCTCTAATATTTTTTCAACAAATTAGAAAATTCAATTTCTGTTGAACAAAATTATTTGCAACGAGTGACATGCGACGTACAAAACTCCTTCAAGTATCGGTAATATCGGCAGAAAATCAGCCGATACCAATACTGATACCGATACTCTTAAAATGTGCCGATACCACCGATACCGATACATCGGTACATCCCTATTAGGAGAATTTGAGAAGCATATAAACAAGATATTCAGAGAAACAAACAGTCTGCTGCTGAGTGGCATTTCACTACTTGGATGGGGACATGATGAAGAAAATAATAACAACATTGATTAAACCAAGGCTAGATTATGCAGCAGTTTTCTGGTCACCACACAAGAAAAAGGACATGAGGAAACTTGAAAGGATTCAAAGGAATGAGACTAAGATGGTACCAGAACAATCAAGCCTGCCATACGAGACTAGGTTAGAGGAACTGGGCTTACCAACACTGGAAGAAGAGAAAGAGGAGACCTGATAGCGTTGTACAGGAATACGAGTGGAATGGATGTGTTGGATAGAAATAATTTAATTGAGATGGAAGGGAGGAGGCAACTAAGAAGAGAGAGCAAGAAACTGAAAAAGGGGATTTGTTTGAAAGACCTAAAGAAGTTCAGTTTTTCATACAGGAGTGTGGATACATGGAATGGACTTGGGAAAGACATTGTTGAAGCAGGCAGTGTCCATAAAATGAAACAAAAACTGGACAAATATAGATTGGGAGACAGGACTGACCGAGCGCATGCCTGGCTGCCCCTTACCTGGGTCGTGGCCGGCACCCGGGCGTAGAGGATGAGGTGCTGGCCACCAAAGATGACGGGAGGCACCTTTGGCACCAGTTTGACCTGAGTGGGCGGGTCCACCTCACATGCAATGGTCACCTCCTGCACACTCTCCTGCAGCATGGAGCTCAGCAGCCCCATCACCTTCAGCACACACACACACACACACACACACACAAAGAAAAAAAAATTGTTCAGTTTTTTACAGCAGAGGAGTCAGTCAAGAGTGAAAATGATCATATAAATAAGAAAACAAGAGGTAAATAAAAAAGCACATAAGAAAAAAAGTGAGGATAAGTTCTGCTCCTAAATGGAAGAAAATATATATTCTTATCAGACACAAGCTCTGGGAAAAGTCTGATGAGCCATAATTTTTTTTCATTATGTTCTGCATTAGAAAAAAGCAAGCAAAATTACTGGTCCTAAAGAAAAAGAAAGGAAAAAAAATCGTAATCACAAATGCTTAAAGAAGTGCAGCAAAATTCTGATAATCCTTTTTATATAATTTCCTGCACACCCTGAACAGCACATTTGATAATCTTTTTTCTTTTCATGATTTCCCACATAAGAAAAAAAGGCAAGCATAACTATCGGTCCAAAAGATAAATCTAATCGCAAATGCTAAGAGAAGTGCAGCAAAAGTTTTATAATCCATTTTCTTTTCATAATTTCCTATATAAGAAAAAAAGTGGGCAAGATGACTGATCCTAAAGAGAAAGAAAAAAACTATTTTAATCGCAATTGGGTCCTTCACTGAGCTGGACCTGCCATCTGTTGGCCCTGCTGGAGCCTCTGCCAGAGCCAAGCCTGTGGCCAGCTGGGGTCCAGCAAGGCTTAATTGACATTTTTCTGTACCAAACTAACAAAACATCAGAGTTGTAATGATTACTATCATGTTTACACCAAAAAATCTGAGTGCTGTACATTATTCATGTCGTTGTAATGAACACTGTTGGCAAAATAAGAGCATTCATCGATATATCCTACAACACTCCATCCCATGGTTAATAGGAATGCATCACTGCGGCCTCTTGGGTAAATATTTCCGTCATGCAAGAAAAGAGAAGCCAAACAAGTCTGGCATGGTGTCATGCTCTCAAAATCTTATGGTAATGGTGGAAGGTAGTGTTGAAAATTTTGCCATTCAACATTCCTCCGGTTGGCACGCCGCTGCCTCAACATGATGTACTCCTCTGTCTCTCCAATCAGAGCGCAGGAGGTTGTTTACACTGCTACTAAACATATCGTACGCTGCCGGCAGCAAGTATTATATTTATTTCATATTTCTAATTTAAATCATAATACATACATCTTTAGCATCTTATAATATTACATTCACTATATGGAACTTTAAAGGTACAACATAGAGCATGTGACCATTATTTAGGTGGGAAAAAATATATTTAAATTTCCTATTTCTTGCATTTCCCTGTTTCTTAAATACTACTAGTAAGTCAAGTGTCTCTATACCGTAGCTATGAGAAAAATATGTTATTTCTATATAATAGCAAAAAACTAATAAGAAAAATTATTTGGACGTACGCCGCATGCATATTTTTTTGGGCAGTTCCACCAGGGCTGCCAGATGGCAGGTAGAGCTCAGTGGAGAACCCAATTCCTCAAGGAAGTGCACCAAAAGTTTGATAATCCTTTGTTACATGATTTCCTGCACAGGGGTGATAACCTTTTTTCATCTGATATTGATAATCTTTTTTCTTTTCATAATTTTTCACATAAGAAAAAAGGCAGGCATAACTACTGGTCCAAAAGGAAAGAAAAAAAAGCAATTCCAATCACAAATGCTTAAACATGTGCAGTAAAAGTATGATAATATTTTTTTAAAGTTTCCTACATAAGAAAAAAAAGTAGCCATTACTCCTCCTAAGGAGAAAGAAAAAAGCTATTCTAATTGCAATTGCTCAAGGAAGTCCACCAAAAGTTTGATAATCCTTTTGTCACACAGTTTCCTGCACACCCCAAACAGCACACTCCCATGGTCTTACCTTTTGTTATAGTTTCCTGCACACCCCAAACAACACACTCCCACAGCCTCACCTTTTGTTATAGTTTCCTGCACACCCCAAACAGCACACTCCCATGGTCTTACCTTTTGTTATAGTTTCCTGCACACCCCAAACAACACACTCCCACAGCCTCACCTTTTGTTATAGTTTCCTGCACACCCCAAACAGCACACTCCAACAGCCTCACCTTTTGCTGCAGGTGACTTTCTTCCACCACCATCTCCGAGCGCCCCCGCCCGGCTCTGGCTGTCCCACGCACCAGGGCCGTCGACGCGCCGTGCCCTACCCCGACGGAAAAGAGCCGTGTCTCGTATGCATGCCGACGTACCAGTTGACACACAGCACTAACGTTCCACACCTCCCCGTCCGTGATCAGGATAATCTGTGGCCAAGGAGAGCAGAATGGAAGTAGTAAAGGTAGCATTTTTGTTTTTTTGTTTTGTGTTGCCCTTGAGCTGCTTCCTTTACTGTGAACAAAAGACACTCATTAAAGATTACAACAGAAATAAGGACAGACTGAGACATATTATCTATTGAGAATTTGTCTGAAGAAAAATTTTAAGGTGGAATTAGTCAAGGATGGAGTATTCGTATTCAGTGTGCATATTCAAATATATACATTAAAAAAAACGTATTTGGCTGTATTCTCTTCATCTCATCAGCTCCCTTCCTCTTACTGACAGCCTTTTACCTCTTAAATTCTGCCACCATGTTGCATCTCTTTCTATCTTCCATCAATATTTTCATGCTGACTGCTCTTCTGAACTTGCTAACGGCATGCCTCCCCCCCCCCCCCCTCCCGTGGCCCCACTGCATACGACTTTCTACCCAAGCTCATCCCTATACTGTCCAAACCCCTTATGCAAGTTAACCAGCATCTCCATTCTTTCATCCCCTTCACTGGTAAGCTCTGCAACAGCCTTCCTTCGTCTGTATTTTCTCCTGCTTCTGACTTGACCTCTTTCAAGAAGAGTGTATCAAGACACCTCTCCATCCGAAATTGACCTCTCTTTTGGCCACTCTATACTTTTCGCTATATGGGAGCAACAGTTAGCTGGCTTTTTTCTACATTTTCTTTTTGTTGCCCTTGAGTTGCTCTCTGTGCTGTAAAAAAAAAAAATAATAATAATAATAATTATTGATGGAAATCAGAGTAATCTCATTTGTATAGGAATACAAGAGCGAAGTATTCATATTCTGTGAATAATCTGACAAATACTTCAAATCTTATTAACAGAAATAACAGCCGTTGTTCCTTCCAGCTCCAGCCTTCTTGGGCGGACTTTTTGTCGTTGTGTATAGAACAGATTCATGAGCTCATTTTACTGTTGCATAACTTTAGAACAGTGCTATACCCAGTTACATCAAGAAGGTATTTTCAATGAAAAGTATTCATGAATGTATTAAAGAATATATTCAATAAGTATTCATATTTGTAAATAAATTAAAACCATATCAGTGTTCAAGTTCGTATTCGTTGGAATTTAAAGTACAGTCGTCCCTCAAATAGTATGGGGGTTAGAGACCCAGGACCCCCGTACTATTCGAAAATCCGTATAAAATTAGTGCCCCCCCTAGAAACACTCCTGGGCTGCGTCTGAGAGAGGGAATCATGACTCGAAATGTCCCGAGTGCTCTCAAACGCGTGACACGGCAGCACGAGTTGCCAACTCGGCACGTCTGCTGGCTCCCGGCCTTGAGAGGTGGAGCGTCTTCATGTTGTGATGACGTCATCAGCAAATATGGCGGCCAAAACAAACACATATAAGTGTCTCCATTGCATTTCACCTCTCTGTGCCACCATAACCACTGCAGCTTCCTTTTCATCTTCTGTTGTAAGGAGTTCATCAGCCAGGACAGCTAGAATGCATGTTAAACGTCGCCAGGAAGATCAGCGTATGCCATTTTGCAGCAAGTGAGACGCCTTTACCATAGCAACGATGGCCTTTATCTCCACTCTTGCAGCACTCTTGGAGCACTGGCAGTTACTGCGGTAAGAATTTCTTTTACACTATGATTGTTACAGCAAACAGTGCTCTCATTCACGTGGTATGCTCTCCCTACCGCAATGTAACTCATCCCAAAACGTAACTTTTCCTAAATCTGAATTCTTCTGCAAGGTGAACATCTTTCTCGAACGCTTATGGGTGCTTTCAGCAGGTGTTTTGGTAGAACAGTGATGCCACTCACGCCATGGCTACTTGGTGCGATGAGCGGGAAATTTAAAAATCCTACAAAAATTCTTCCGTGACAACCCGTATAAAACCGAAACCGTACTATTTGAGGGATGACTGTATTCGTATTCGAATACACAACTCTTGTATTCACTCCATTCCTGGAATGAGTACAAGTTAGATTAGCAGCCAAGAATGAGAGACTCACAGCCCGTTCAGCCCCACAAGGGAAAATAAAGATAAACAAAGAGGAGGAGAAACAGACAGAAGACACAGGCTGACCAGTAGTGGGAGAGACTCACAGCCCGTCCAGCCCCACAAGGGAATATAAATAAAAGTTAAAAGAGGAGGAGAAGCAGAAACAGACAGAAAATGCACACACCTGTCGGTAGAAGCCAGGTCTGAGAGGCTTGGAGTAGATGCTCTGGAGTGGCTGCAGGATCTCTGTGCCGCCCATGTCAGCATCCATCGTGGCCTGGAGGTTGAGGGCGATCTTGAGTGTCTCCTCATTGTATGTGCGACTTCCTCTGCAACACACAAACAGGGTTAAGAAAGGTACAATTCCATGTCACTGTGTATTCCAATAACCTCTGTCAACTATGTATATACAACTCCAATACATATCTTTGTGTGTATTAATTAATAATCCTTCAACTAGTCTGTACATGCAACTTCCTCTGCAACACACAAAGACTCCTTAGTTCAATTTACTGCAATACTCTTTTCTTGAGTAACAGTTGGGTGATGCGCATAAACTGCCAAACAACCCCCAGCTAGGCCACTCCCAACACCTACTCAGGGAGGAGGAGAGAACAGTGATTTTTTTGATAGCTCAGTTCAATTTACCACTGCAGTTTTTTTCCTGGGCTAAGTAATAACTGAGATGATTAGTACAAATTGGTCAACAAGCCCTAAGACACACTCATTGAAGTCCCCCTTAATACATGCTCATGAAGTCTCCCTCAACATATGCTCAGTCCCCCTCGACACTTACTCAGGGAAGAGGAGAGAGTAGTGGTTGCCGAAGCTGACCACGTTGAAGAGGCACCCGGCTGGCAGACTCTTCAGGAACAGGAGCAGCGTTGTCTTGGCGTTCTTGATCTTGTCGCCCTGCATGCTCCCTGGTGACAACAAGGAACATTATTACCTTAACATTTGGATACACTATTGCATTAACATTACAGGAAATTCTCAAGCTACGACGAGGTGTGGCACTGGCACGTCAGTTGTGAGTCGAATAGGTTGTAAGACGAAAATTACAGTAAAATATAAAATGAGATATTATTTCAAATGTCCTGCCATGTAAAGAGCGGTGTTCCCATGCCTCCTACCCTCCCCGCTAAACCTGCCTCTCTCCTCATGTGCTCACTCCACCCTAGCTCCTTTGTTCAGGTGACCCTTTACCCACATAGCTTTTTTTTTTTCTTTTTTTTTCAACACTAAACAATGGAGCTACCAAGTTCGCCAAGACACCAATGTCAGCCAAACACCCGCCAAGTCATTGTGCCGGGGGCTGTGTTGGCGGGGGGACAGTGTAAACAAAGGACACATCAGCTGCATAAATGGCTTGTTGTGGTTGTTGTAGTAGACCAGGAAACTCCAGTCGTGGTCACACTTGAAGCCTCCATCCTGGCTCTCCTGCATCTTCTTACCTTCTATGAATGTTTCGTCCAACTAGGATTGCTGTGTCCAGTGAACAATCACCTACGGGAGCTGCTGCAGTAATACTGTGAGGTGGCTGATATCAGGGTCACCATTTTGCTAGCCAATGGGCCTCAGCTAGATCAAGCAGTAAGCTTGGTAGGAAGAGCGGGAACTGCGTAAACAAACAGCAGCCCTACCCATGGCAGAATATTTGAAATGTTAACTAATTACTTAACCAAGTATTACTAATACTATTAGTCTGGTCTTAAGCGCAAGCGGTCATGAGTCGCATACATCGTAACTCAAAGACTACCTGCGTAACATTACCCTGAGTGTTGTGAGGAGCTGTACTGCTTACCCGAGCGATCAATGATGAAGATGACCTCGTTCTTGCTGGAGTAGGTGTTCTCCGGGACTTCCGGGAAGAAGTTGAGCATGAGGAGGTCGTCCTTCATGAGGCCCGTGGCTGAGCGGTCACCAGTCTCCCGCAGAAGGTGGGGTGCATAGGGGTTGTTGTAGTAGACCAGGAAACTCCAGTCGTGGTCACACTTGAAGCCTCCATCCTGGCTCACCTGGGTTGAGATGGAGGCTTGGACAGGAGCTTGAGAGGAACTTACTGAGGCTTTAGATAGAATGGTGGGTCAGTGGAACAAATTGAGTAGGTATGTAGTTGAGGCAAAAATAACTGAAACCTTTAAACAAAGATTAGATGCAGTTATGAACATGAAGTGAATTCGGTGAGCATCCCATCTTCAGGAGCTGCCTTGTGTAGGCAGTCTGGCCTTTTGTGGTCTCCTCATGTCCTTGTGTATCCTTGTGTAGGAGATTTTTTATGCTTTTGACAGGAAACTGACAGAAAATTGACTGGAAATTGAGGCTTTAGAACACAAGCACATAAGAACATAAGAATGCAAGGAGTCTGGAAGAGGCTGGTATTCCTGTACAAGGCAGTTCCTGTGAACCTAACCCAACCTAACGTTACTGTCCATGAATTTACCTAATCTATTTTTTACTGTGACTATTATATTGGCACTCACAACATGACTGCCCAGCCTGTTCAACTCATCTGCCACTCTGTTGGTAAACCAATTCATGCCTAGGTCCTTGTTGAATATGAACTTATCTAGTTTAAACCTATTACTTCATGTCCTACCCAGTTCTCTTACCATCAGAAACATATTAATATCCCCCCTATTAAACCCCTTCATCCATTTATAAACCTCGATCAAGTCTCCTCGCACCCTTCACCTTTCCAGAGAATGCAAGTTTAATTTTTTGAGTCTTTCCTCATACAGCAAGTTCCTTAATCCATGAATCATCTTTGTCATCCTTAACCTGTGAAATTGAGGCTTTAGACAAAAAATTGAGTCTTTGGACAACAAATTGGAGAGAAAGTATGAAGCAGAAAATAATGAGAGCACTTAGAAAGGAAAATGGTGCAGTCTCTCTCTCTCTCCCCCTCACCTGGGCTGAGAGGGCATCGTCAGCAAGGGTGGTGACGATGCCGTCGGTGCTGGAGATGATGCGGGCAATCCTGTGGCTGCCACTCACTGTCGCCTTCACGTCAATGCTGTAGGGCTTCGGCACGTGGACGATGTGGTTGAAGAACGATGGCAGAGGGCCGAATAAGCCTGACAAGAATTACTGTTTAGGATTCATGGGATTGTAACTGTTTAGGCTCTAAGACTCAAGACTTGTGTGCAATCCGACCTAAGTGTCCAAATTCACTTTTTGGATGTCCAACACCCCCATAATCATGTCCCAAGCAGGGTTGTTTTGATTTAAATCAAATGATTTAAATCAAGTGATTTAAATCAGAGTAAAAAAATCATGATTTAAATCAAAATCAAATATACCCTATTTAAAATGATTTAAGTGTTATATCAAGAGTAAAATATCTAATGATTTAAATTATATATATATATATATATATATATATATATATATATATATATATATATCTATATATATATATATATATATATATATATATATATATATATATATATCCCTTCCTTGCGCAACAAAACTTATGAAGAAAGGCTTTCCACCCTTAACATGTTCTCTCTTGAGAAACATTGCCTCCGAGGAAAACTGATCGAATGTTTTAAAATACTTAATGGTTTCACGAATGTAGACAGATCAACATTGTTTATGATCGATGACACTTTGCATACGAGGAACAATGCCGTAAAACTCAAATGTAGACAAGTAAATTCAGACTGCACCAAATTTTTCTTCACCAACATTGTAGTGCGAGAATGGAATAAGCTCCCACCGTCAGTGATCCAGTGTAACACGACTGACTCCTTCAAAAACAAGCTCGACCATCACTTCCATCAACTTAATATCAATTAGAGTTGAAATGCATCGTTTTGGAGCCTTCTGATTTATGTAGAATCACTTAGGTTTAAGGACAGACCACCTAGTCTGGACCATGGGGTCTGTGTGGTCTGATTTTCTACGTAAATCTATGTAAATCAAGATCAAGATCATACAAATGACGCCCGACGGAAAAACTGGATAACAGCAAGGCATGGGCGATCCTTCACCAATTTCATTTTTGTATAGTACAGGGGGGGTCGTCTAATATGCGAGAATATGGGCGGTTCAAAGCCTCGCATATCGCAAATTCGCATATTAGGAACCTTAAAAAGCATGTAAATAATGGTATATGGGCGGTCAGCCACATTTTTTTAACTTAGTTTCCAATGTAATAAACTGCTTTTTCGAGTTCTTTGGAGGCGCCATAATAACAACAACAGCAACAACAATAGCCCACAGGCTAGCTTGCACACAGCACAGACACAGCTTGTGAGAGCAATGGCTGCTTTAGACGTACTGATGAAGAGAACACGTGGAGCCGTCTCACAGAGTAGAGTTGCCAGATTGCGCCATTGTTTATTTCCCTTCCTTCGGGAAGTGAGTAACAGCAAGTTCATTATTTGGTAGGAAATGGATGTTAGCGAAGTCGGGAACATGAAATGAATGAAAAAAAAACTTTTCTCTTACTACCGAGTCAAGTCACCGCTCCCACGTGCTCCACCCCCCAAGGGGGGGAGGGAGGGAGGAAGGAGGTCGCATATGAGGTGGTTCGCATATCCCAAGTTCGCATATCAGGCGACCCCCCTGTAGTTATTAGATCGCCCTGTATTCTATGGTAACATATTATAAGACAGCTATGGACAATGAAGGATCATAAACAAGCAGTTGTTATTGGATAAGACGAAAAACAGACCCTTTAAAACACCCCAAAGAAGAAAAAAAATATTAAAAATTTGTACATTCGGCGTATAACGTGCATGGCTAAACTTTCGGGCATTTTTTATGTGAAAAAGGTACACACCGCTTCGCTTTTGTTTTAGGAAAAACAGCTGTCAGACATTTTGGGAGGCAATAGCGATCAGCTGAGCCCCTACCCCCTGATGATAGCTGGCCCGTGCCTCCAGTCTTCATAACACAATCTAAGTGAATATCGTTATATAACTATATATTAGGTTGCCAAATGATGATGGACATATAGTATATACATTTATTATCAAATTTCAAGATATATTTGATGATAAGAACAATGAATATATGACTAATTTAACCCCGGGCATTCCCGGGAAGTGTTTAGTAAGAACATAAGAACGTAAGGGGTTCGCAAAAATCCCACTGACCTATACTTGGCAGCCGGCCCTGTCTACCTACCGCGAGTGGCAAAGTAGCACCTATCAGACAGTAATAGATGGGCTACTAACACCCACACCCACACAGTAATAGATACAATAACATCCACACCCACACAGTAATAGATGAGCCACTAACACACCCACTCACACAGTGACAGATGGACACTAACACCCACATCCACACAGTAATAATAGATGGACACTAACACACTCACCCACACAGTAACAGATGGACACTAACACACACTCACACAGTAATAGATGGACACTAACACCCACACCCACACAATAATAGATGGACACTAACACACCCACCCACACAGTAACAGATGGACACTAACACACACACTCACACAGTAATAGATGGACACTAACACCAACACCCACACAGTAACAGATGGACACACTCACACAGTAATACATAGATGGACACTAACACTCACACCCACACAGTAATAGATGGGCCACTAACACCCACACCCACACAGTATAGGTGGGCCACTAACACCCACCCGCACAGATGGACACTAACACCCACACCCACACAGTAATAGATGGGCCACTAACACACCCACCCACATAGTAATAGATGGGCCACTAACACCCACAGTAACAGATGGACACTAGCACACAGTGACAGATGGACACCCACATCCACACAGTAACAGATGGGGCACTAACACCCACACTCACACAGTAATAGATGGACACTAACACACACACCTACACAGTAATAGATGGGCCACTAACACCAACACCAACACAGTAACATGGCGCAGAAAAGCTGAGGAGCTTTCTTGCGGTAAATATGTGCCTCCCAAAATAGCGGGCCTTTGCGGGGCAGCTGAGAAGTGATCAGCTGATCGGTGCTGATATCATGATTTTTTCCAACCCTGGTCCCAAGGGTCAAAAATTTAACAGCAGGGTGACATATCAAAGTGCTGTTTTGGGCCTTGGATCCCAGACATAGAAAAAGTTATGATATAAGTAATAAAGAGGATGAATAGAAGCAGACACAGCGATATCAAACCACAAAGATCAAACCGGTAACATAAATTCATCAGTCAGTTTTAGCGTCACAGAGAAAGTTGTGATATAAGTAATAAAGGGGATGAATGGAAGCAGAAACAGCAATAGCAAACCCCAAAGATCAAACAGTTATCATAAAAATCATCAGTCAGTTTTTGCATCACAGAGAGTTATGGCATAGAAGACAGAGAGGAGGAATATAGACAAGAACAGCATTATCAAACCCCAAAGATCAAACCATTATATTCCGCCTACCATGAGTGCTGGTATCCTGCATAGGGTGGTCGGGGGGGCAGTAACGTGGGTTGAGCACAGTCGGCAAGACGAAGCTGATCCCTCCGTCTGTCTGCACCTTCAGCTCCATCACCATCTTGAGAGTTATCTCAGCGCGTGACTCTGTGACGAGGAGAGGGATGGATTATAAGACTATAAGAATCCAGGATGTATAAGAAGCCCAAGAATGTATGCGTATGAAATAAAGAGCATAAGGGTTGAAACCACATATACACACACACCCACCCACACACAAACATTGACACATACACAAACATACACTATCTCTCTCACTATCCACTATTTACAGGAGCAGCGGCAGAGGATTTTTCTTTCTATTTTTCTTTTTTGCCTTAAGCTGTCTCCTCTACACACACACACACAAATGGACCTACCAACACTAGAACAAAGAAGAGCAAGGGGAGACCTAATACAAATCTATAAATTATTGAGCAAAATGGAAGAAGTAGATAATGAGGAGTTACTACTAAAAGAAGGAATAAACATCAGGAACACAGAACACAGTAAAAAATTGAGGAAAGGAAGATGCTTGAGACATAAAGAAATATAGCTTCCTGCAAAGAAATACACACTCATGGAGGTTTGGAACAGACTAAGTGAGGATGTAGTATTGGCGAAGAGTGTGCAAAGCTTTAAGGAATCAGAAGTTGGACAAATACAGATATGGAGATGGGACCACACGAGCGTAAGCCCAGGCTCTGTAAAACTACAACTAGGTAAATACAACTAGGTAAATACACACACACCCACACACACACACGCACACTCATGGAGGAATTTAAAGAAAAGACCAAATAAAAATAACAGACAAATATAAAAAAAGCAAGAAATGAATATGTGAAAATAAGGAGAGAGGAGGAAGCTAAATTTGAAAGAAGAACAGATTTTAAATGTAAAGTAGAACCAAAAATGTTTTATAAATTCATAAATGGGAAGTTAAAAAGAAATGAAGGAGTGGAAAGGCTAAAAGAAAAAACATTCTACAAAAAGGACAAAGAAATTGCAGAAATATTAAATAAAAAATTTCATAAAGTGTTTACGAAAGAAATCGACTTTGACTGGGGTCTCGAAAATTGCAATGAAGGGAAACTATATCATGTAAAGGTTGGAAAAGAAGAACTGATACAGCTGATGAAAACCTTAGATGGAAGGAAAGCTATGGGACCAGATGAAATCTCTGGACAAGTGCTAAAAGAGTGTAGAAATGAATTATTGGAGCCACTTTATGACAAAATAACATGCAGTATAAATACAGGAAAAGTGCCTTTAGAATGGAAGAGAGCAAACATTGTACCAATTTATGAAAGTGGAGATAAAACTGAACCACTAAATTATAGACCAGTCTCTTTGACAAGTGTAATGTACAAGATTTGTGAAAGTTGATCAACTATAAAAAACAATGGATGGAACATTTCGAAAAGGAAAACATGGTAAATAAGGAACAGTTTGGACTTAGAAAAGGGAAATCGTGTGTCACTAACTTACTATGTTTCTACTCAAGAGCAACAGACGTGGTGCAAGAGAGAGAAGGGTGGGCTGATTGTGTATATCTCGATTTGAAAAAAGCTTTTGACAAGGTTCCGCACAAAAGGTTAATCTGGAAACTACGGCAGTGGGGAGGAATGGGCGGAAAGGTTATCAAGTGGATGAAGGATTACTTAACAAGAAGAGAAATCAATTGGAGGAGAGTAGAGAGTGGAGTTCCTCAAGGCTCAGTTCTGGCACCAATGTTCATAATAGTATATATAAATGATATGCCGAAGGGTTTAAAAAGTAATATAAGCCTTTTTGCAGACGATGCAAACTTAATAAGAAAAGTGAGGACGGAGGAAGACTGTGAAAAACTGCAAAAAGACCTGGAGAGAGTGTATACGTAGATGGAGCCAGTTATGGGAGATGGAATTCAATGCAAACAAATGCCATGTTATGGAAATGGAGAAAAGTAAAAAAAGACCAAGGAAAGCATACAGGATGGGAGAAGAAAACTTAAAGGTAGTACATGAAGAAAAAGATTTGGGAGTAACAATGCAAGACACACTAGCCCCAGAAAAGCACATAAACAAGCTGTTTGGAGAAACCTACAGGATGATGCAATATATAAGGGTATCATTCCATTTTATGGACAAAGAAATTATGAAGAAAATAATAACACTGATAAGACCAAAACTTGAATATGCTGCAGTTGTATGGTCGCCTCACAAAAAGAAGGATATCAGAAAGTTGGAAAGGATACAGAGAATTGCAACTAAAATGGTCCCAGAACTCTTGAATATGATGTATGAAGACAGATTGAAGGAGATGAAATTGACAACACTGGAACAAAGAAGGAAGAGAGGAGATCTGATCATGCTGTATAAGTTGGTAAATAAGTTTGATGAGATGGATAGAGATGATCTCTTCTCAACTGCGAGAATGCAGGGGATGAGAGGATATGGAAAGAAATTTAATAAAGGAACCTGTTTGAGTGACTTGGAAAAACAGTTTTCCACATAGAAGTGTTAACACATGGAACAGCTTGAAGGAAGAGGTGGTGGAGGCAAGCAGTGTCCAACAAATGAAGGAAAGGCTGGATAAATGTAGATATGGAGACGGAACTATTAGAGCTTAGCTCGGGCCAGGTAGACTACAAATAGGTAAATAGGTAAATACACACACCTGCTGGAAAGTTGCCCAGGTTCAGCTTGAAGATGTCGCAGGAGTCGTCATGCTCCCGTGCCATCACGGCCCGATGCCCCGCCTTCACCGCCTTCTCAAACTCCTTTTCGGCCTGATGTGGGGATGGATGGGGGGGTATGACGATGCAAATTTGTGAAACATCATCGTCACTATCACCCTCATCTGCATCTAGATAGCTCTATATAATTGGTGTTGTATATTATGGGGTTCAGTGTATATTTTGTTAATTATATCATTAATGGATAACTGTTATTAATAACCTAACCTAGCCTAACCTAACCTAACCCAACCAAACCAAACCTAACCTAGCCTAATGTAACCCAACCAAACCTAACCTAACCATGTAATCACTAATAACCTAACCTAGCCTAACCTAACCATAGAATCACTAATAACCTAACCTAGCCTAACCTAACCATAGAATCACTAATAACCTAACCTAGCCTAAAATTACCTGACCTAACTTAAACCAAACCAAACTGAACCGAACCTAACCTATCCAAACCAAAACTAGCCTAGCCTAACCTAACCATGGGGAAGAGGGTTGGGAATGCCTATATATGTAGTTTGGAAATTGGGGAAGTGTTGCAAAAGCCTGCGTGTAACTTGAAAATTAGGGAAAAGTCTAGGGAGAGCTTGAAGGTATAATACTTAATTTGGAAACTTGTACTTTGAACTCTTCCCTGAAAGGAAGACAAAGGCAGGCTGGTGGAGAGGCAGGTTTAGGTGGGCAGGCAGGTAGGAAAGTAGGCAGGTAGGTGGGCAGGCAGTTAGGTAAGTAGGCAGGTAGGTCACCAGGTAGATAGGTCAGCAAGCAGGTATGGTCATCTCACCTTCTTCTTCTCCATGCAGTGAGTGACGATGGTTCGGCCTCCAATGCACACCTCACACTGGTACACAGCAGCGCCCTCGTCCACAGGGTACACAGCTTGCACCTGAGGAACGAGACCAATTAGCGATCACCTTTGCCACCTCCATTCTTTATTTTTTTACAACAAAGGCAACAGCTAAAGGGCAAAAACAAAATGAACAAAAAAAAAAAACAGCTAAGCACTGCTCCTATAAAAGAATAGAACTCAAAGGCCAGAGGAGTGTCGGTATTCATTTAAATCATCTTGCTGTATTTGTTAAGTGATTGCCTGTAATGCCAGGAGGTAAGGAAGGTCCATATTCTCAAACCTTTAGTGGCTCAAACATCCACATTTAAGGCTTTCATCAAGGTTGTGTTATTATTTCCATGGGTGGTTTCATGGCCTTAGTGATATTTGGCAAAGGTTTGGTCGAGGCTGTGTCAGCAAGAATTCAGTTGTCAGATGCCACCAAAAATGGAATACCGCCTTACCTGGTTCGGTTGCCCCGTCTACACAAAGTGCCTCGTGTGTGGAACTGTGTGCATGTTATGAAGGCACTATGAATACGTGAATGGCTATCAACACACCTGCAGTATCAGGGAAGTTGTTGTGGTACACTTAACTAGTTTGGTCACCCCATCTACACTAAGCGCCTCGTGTGTGCATGTTATAAAGGTACTACGTTAATGGGTATCAACACACCTGTAGAGTCTCGGGGGAGTTGTTGTGGTACACCAGCTTGGCGCACACCTGGGCCACAAAGCCACGGATCCTCACCTCTGTGCTCACCGACTCCAGGGCCAGAATGGACCACAATGACCCTAGGGAAAAACATCACTGTAAAACCACCACATGACAGAACCCCCTGGACATGTGCTAATGCAGAAAGTAAGCAAATAATAATAAATAATAAACTAATAATAATAAAAAAAATAATAATGATAATAACAATAATAATAATAATAGTAATGGTATAGGTAAATATATAACAATTAATTAAAGAAAAATAATTCATATGCAATAAATTATTACTAAAGAATTTAACTAACAAATATTAAATACTACTACTACTACTACTGATACCACTACTACTACTACCTTGCTTACCTTCACGGCAGCCCATTAGTCCATACCTGGACAGGTGCGGTGGCAGGGCGGCGGTGGCAGCCATGGTGGTGGCTTATCTGCAGAAAACAATGGACAACAAACAATTATAAGAGGTAGATGGACTGTGCAGATGGAATGCTGGATGAACGAATGTATACAATGATGGTGTGAATACCCATATTGGACTTTGTGATGACTGGACTCGTATTTCGATAGAAGGCGAGATTTTTCACAATTCCCCCATCTTTAAATGTCCCTAGCCTAATGTAACAAAACAAAACCTAACCTAACCATGTAATCACTAATAACCTAACCTAGCCTAACCTGTCCATGGAATCACTAATAAGTAATAACCTAACCTAGCCTAACAATACCTAACTCAAACCAAACCATACCGATTGAACCTAACCTAACCACACACACCATTAGCAGGGGCGTGAACACTCCTATTGTACTTTTATTAGCTGTGGTGACTGGACTTGTACTCCCAACGCTTCGGGCTCTTGTCACGATAATGGTTGGTGGCCAAAGAGGATATATCGTCTGGTTGCCATCAGTTTCTCCTGTTCATGGCGTAAAGTCTTGCAACACTACCGCCGTTGATGTCAACCCACCAATGGAAATCCATACAGCTTCTACGAGAGCTAAATAATTAGGTGTACTAGTTAACCGTCACCGTCACTACCAAGGAGACTATAGTCTCTTTGGTCACTACTAAGGCGTCGAAACGTTTGAGAATGTGGTTGATGATTCCAACACTATCTCATGGCTATTTCCACACTTGTTTTGATCTCTACATTCTTACCCGTGGTCTTCCATGAGGTTTAAGGTTAGTAAAAGACACTGAGGACAACACAAGAGCAGATGGTGAAGTGGTAAACGATTTATCGGCACGTCCATACAACGAAGCCTTACCAAGCTGTTTTCACTCTTGTTTTCATCTCTACGTTCCTTTCCTGTGGTCTTCCGGGAGGCTTGAAGGCTAGCAGAAGACAGTGGAGACAACACAGGAGCAGTTGGTGAAGCAGGAAACGAGATATCATCGCGCCCATACAACGAAGCCTTACCACGTGGGTCAGGCCACGTGAAGAATGTCCATAGTGACGAAACAGCTGCTGAACTCTGAAACCGCGTCCTCACACTGTGTTTTCTTGAACTTATGAAATGCCGAGGTTTTCTCTTTTCTATTCTCCAACACGACCTCTGCGTGTATCGAAAAACACGAGAAGGTATTCGGTTATTCGCCGGCTGCCTGGGATTGAACCCGCGACCAGCGTGACGGCCACTGACGGGGGAGCCACTCCTTACCGAGTCGGCCAGAGGTACGTACCCCCACTCGTCAAGTGGGTTATGGGAGGCTTGCTCATCACACTTAGAGACCCTTCTTGCTTATGTTACTTCTGTGTAGTCTAGATGCTCCGCCTCACAGTCGCGGTGGTCCGCCACTGCTACCCTGGCGTCTCTGTCCTGTAGAGCCACTTGATCAAGTATTGCGTTGGAAGTGCGGCACTGGGCTGTGTACCCTAGCACAGAAGGTTCATCTGGCACTGTCTTCAGGAACTTGTCCAGTCTAGCCTTGAAGCTCTCAACAGTGCAGCCAGATAATCCCTGACCTCTTTTGGCAGCGAGTTGAAGATCCTAAGACCCTAGCTCATAGGCCAGGCTGGCTGCCAGCAGGGTCTTTATCTTCACTGAGGCTGTGGTTGGCAGGGCTCGTCTTTTGCACAGGTGTCCCTTCCTTCCAGTGGTATAGGGCTGCAGTGCCTGTGCTGTAGGATCAGGCACTTGCCCCTCCAGGACCTTCCAGGTGTAGATGGCCCGGTATCTGTCCCTTCGGCGTTGCTGGGAGTACACCCTCCAATGTGTTGTGCTGGAAGCTTCCCCCGGCGTCCATAGGCCTCTAGAAGGCTCCAGGAGAAGCGAGCAGGGGGGCGGGGAGCAAAGCCTCCTCCGCGCCCCGCGGGGCGCGGCCAGGCGCCAGGCGGGAAGTGTTGCTAACTCGCACATACTTTTGCTACATGTTCTTGTATGATCTAAAATATACTGTAACATTCTAGACTGTACTGTTCTGGATATATATAGGAGAAGAGGGCGAGAGGAGCCCCAGTCCCAGTCATAGTAAGCTAGTGGTAAGTGAAGAGTCAGAGTGAAGTGTACTACTAAGGAAGAAAATTAAACTACAGAAGCTGTGCAAAGTGTTTACATATCTCCCTCCCACGGAGTCTCCTGACGGCGACACGGAACCCAAGTAACACGCCCGGCATAACAATAGTAACCTGCACCAATAAAGATCCGCTCAACATTCTACTACTAGTATATCTCTTCCTAACCTCTAATTATTCAGCTGAGCTTACTCGGTCAAACTGTTCTCTCCAATGGGCTCCTCCGATCACAATCTTATTTCTGTATTTTGTCCTATCGCTCCTCGATCTGGACCACGGGCCACCGAAGAGGCGATGCTTCTGGCATTTTTTCTTCAGCTCGGTGGGACGACCAAGGGAGGAAGGCAGTGCATGCTGCGCAACCACCCAGACGGCTGGTAGAGAGGTGGAGGCCCAACAACGGAGAGCCCACCTTTCCACTCCCATGGCACCGGGCAGGTCTCGAACCCATACGCTTCAGCACCCCACTAATTCTTTTAATCAGTAAAAAATATATATGCCATACCACAAGCTATAGGACGTTGTCAGAGGCGTCTCCTATCATTTAACATCTAACACCTCACATTTGCTCAGCACAAACATTCTTACTATAACATAATTAGTATGTCTTAAATTTCTCCATTGCTAGCTTGTTAATGTATTTCTCACATTCCTTCGTTTAATGTCCCGCCACAAGCAACTGACCTTGGCGAGCGAGTTGACGTTATCCTTCTTTTCCGAGAATTCTAAACTGTCATCGCATTTCCCTGGTATTTTCCTCTCACTTGATGTATGCTTCAGGGGACTTAAGGTTGTCTGCTGTCATTTCGGTGAAAAAAAATCGATTTCTTGAAAATTCGTGTTTAGTGAGATGAAGTATCACTACATCGCGGGCGACCCGCTGTCAGACCCACGACGCACTCCTTCTCAGGTTAATGGCGCTTTAAATGCCCAGGAATTTAAAGCCCCGCCGGCCTGCCACGCCTCTTTCTTTCTTATGATTTGTTTTCCTTGTATTTTTCGTTTTGTTTGCTGTGTTTTTGATTTTTGCTCTGATATTGTTGTACGATAGTTTAGGTGTCTTCACCGGCAGCACAGTGTGTGGTGTGGTGTGCGGGGCGGGGCCTGGCGGCGTCAGATGGATCGATATCAGCGTGGGGCCTGCATATGCGTCACTCATAACCACGTTTGACCTACCATGCTCATTTATTTTGATATATTTCACTACTCCGACTGAAACATGCCTCGTGTCAGCGCTAAAAGGAAGGCTACAAGTTCAACTAATCGTCAGAAAGCTCTGAAAAGGTGGAGAAAAGACAGTGAGAATGATGTATCTGCTCCCTCCGCTGCTGCTGCTGCAGGTGTCGCGGCGGCGTCTGCCTCGACTTCGTTTGTTGAACCTCCCACCCAAAGTGCAGCAAGCTTTAGACACAGCTTGTTGCCACCTGAACATCGAAAGGTTGGAGAGGTGAATGAGCATTGTGGCATGTACAATATTTCTCATCAGAGATTGTCAGAACTGCTAAATTTGGTCAGTTGTGTTGACTGTGGCAACAAAAGTTCATGGAAAATTATCCCCTCATACTTTGACTGCACAGTCAATATCAGATGTGATAGCTGCCAAACTATTTTGCTCAATGCCTGAAAGGTGGAAGTCAAAATAGAAATGAAAGCCTTCATTCCAAACTCTGGCGCCACCACAGCAAGTCCAAGTTTGCTGGCTTGAAAAGGATAAAGTTTGTAACACAGCTCACTATTGTAGACCACAATTTTGGCTTCGTTGAAAATAAGTTCATGCAACAACTAGATTTTGCTGAGTCACCTGAAAGCCTGCTAACTAAAGAGAGGATGGACAAAAAGAAGACAACACCACGACGGTCAGCAAAGAAAAAGAAACATATGACCAAACCTGGACCAGACTACCAGCCTGGTGCCTTTTGAAGCTTTTCCTGGCAACAATGAGGTGGGTAGGCTCCACTGAAACCCTTTTTAATATGTTATTTATGTAATGAAATTATATAATATGCATATAACATATTATATACGTTCTATACATAAATAACAGGGGACCAGGAGCCTTGTCTCCCACACTGCAGCTACACATAAGCATGACATGAAGTGTAATGAACATCTGCTGCTTACTTCTCTGAAATTGTCAGAAGATTATGTAAGAAGATATGTGCATTTGATACTATTTGGAGGCACTTTTATGGAGTAGTGAACATATAAACATAAAAATGCAATTATCTCAAAACTTGTTTTTTCGCACGAAAGTAACTATAACTCCGTAAGTAATGAGCAATTTTTATTTTTTATTTTTTTAAAATGATCATGAGATTCGTATCTAACAACTGCAGCATAGCCATACTTAAGCTCCTTGAAATATATTTTTGACAAATTTTTAAATTTTTATTTTATTTATATTTATTTTTCATATTTTCCTGTAAATCTGAATTTTTTTCCTTTTCACTTACAATTACGAATATGCTGGATTAGGTACGTCTGGATGTCTAGTAACAGCACACAAAAGGAAATCATTATTCTCTTCATAGTTTTAAAACCATAACGTAATTTCAAAAAATATCTAAAAATCGCCAGTAAAATGTCTGTTGTGCAATAACGTCTCAATGGATTACGATGAAATTTGTGTCACAGATGCATCACTTATTCCTACACACTGTATAAAAAAATCATTGTCCTACATAAAACAGTAAGGTTGGGAGGGACGAAAATGCGATAATCATGACTGAGCGATCAGCAGACAACTTAAAGAAAGGAAACTACACTGACATACGAAAAAAAAAATTTACAGCCGGTAGAGGATATAGCCTATATACTTGCTAGGCTGTCATTACTTTTTTTCTTATTTTCCTCTTATTTGATGCATGTTTCACCAGTCTCATGTTTCAGGGGACTATAGACACGTTTCAGTATCCATGTGACAGTAAATCATCTAAGCTAGCTATTCACAATCAGAGATAAGAGTGACAATTAACCGTGAAAATAGGAGGACCATGAAGAAAATGGCTTATTAAATGGATCTTTTTATTCTCTTTTCCTTCTTTCTTTTTTATCTTTCCCTTTTTCCTTCTCATCTGATGTATTTCCACTCTATGAATGATTGAAGATGACTTAGAAATACGAACTTGGAATAGAAAAGGAAGAACGTATACACGAATAAGAAATAGGCTCAGGACCTTTTCTTCTTGTAGTTTCCTCTCATTTAATACATTTCCACCTGACCCACAAACCAAAAAAGACTTCAGGCACTATAAGCATTCTTCAAACGGGAAATGAACTTCTGTCAACTGCGTATGAGCCAACCACTGACAGGCGGTTAGGGAAACAGGAAAAATATGAAGAGATGCTGATTTATGCCGTGACAGTGTGATGCTGAGAGTGAAAGTGAAGGTGATCGTTTCTTACCTGTGTGTGTTACCTGAGGAGTGAGCTACAGGTAGATATGAGTTATCTTCCAGTCAATGTTCACTTGACAACGCACACGCCCCTTCTAAAGTTCTCTATCTCTGCTGACACACACACCAACGTTGCCAGATTGTCGTACTCAGCCTCCTGTGTTTGCCGATTTCCGACCCCAAAACTGCCTTCATATATAGTTATCGTTAAAATGGATAATTATTGGTGTTTTTTTGGCAATAGCTATGGCTCAGAAACCGGTAAATAAGAGGCTCTGAGTACGATAATCTGGCAACGGTGACACACACACACACACACACGCACCATACACGTACAGTGATAGACGCTGCCAGATGAACGAAAAAGCCACACTTACACATTTCCTCTCCTCCATAATTATATACCATATTAATTCTGCTTCAACATTTATTACAAGACCAAGGCTATTACCACATCCGTATAACACCTGGATCAGCCCGTGGTAATTCAAGCCAGGTGTGAAATTACGGTTTGATGTTGCAATAACTATGGAGGGTTGAAGTTGCCACTGGTCTGTTGAGTGGGCCGCGATGTGGTGCAACCCCATGTTATTGTGCAACCTTTCAAACATTATATATTAAATCACACTATGTTTTCAAAATATGTTAGAAGTGTCAAAATTGGTAGTGTATGAGTGTAAGGCTAGATAAATACCGCCTATAGTACTCCATTCAGGGACTCTACTACTGTGACTCCCGACTCCAAGTTCAAGTTCAAGTTCTCACTCCAAGACCAAGATCAAGGCGGCCGGGACGGGAGAGGTAATAATCATGTGGGTGTGATTAGCAGGCTGAATATCCTTACAGAATTGCCCTACAGTTATCGCTTGGCTTTTTTGGATTTGTACTCTGTTCAGGGTGGACTGTTGAGGACTGATCTTATTAAGGTTTGGAAAATATTTGGATAATTTACAGTTTCACCCAACCAACGATTTTCTTACGTGGTTCATGTTTTTCTGGTGATAAATGTAGTGAATTGCATGATTTTGTACCCCATTCCTCATTAGAATGCAAGAAGATTATGCAGTGTTAGTTACATTGAATATTGGAATTCTGCTATTAGTGCTATACGAGGTCGTCAGTCTGGGCTCGCTGGATTCTTTTAACCCGGTAGGTGCGGGTATCATGTTTCTTAAAGGCCCCTCTAAGCAAGAAAAATGAGAAAAATCATCACTCACTCATACCATTTCATAATTATAAGCACACTGTACTGCCTGGAGGTTGGGATGGCATGCTCCTCCCTTCTCTTTTGTTGTTTACTTGCAACAATAAACTATCAATCAATCAATCATAATATATAAATGCATTTGTAATCAGTTTATGCATCATTTATTTTATGGGGTTTATAACATGGCAAAAATTTGGGCCGTCGCTGGTACATGGTAAAGCCACAAATTTGGCCCGTCACTTCTACCGGGTGTAAGAGGGGCCTGGATGCTAATTTAGTTAACATGCTCTACAGTTATGCCGAAATAATACCGAATAATGTAGAGATGTTCTAGCATGAGACACTCAGTCATGTGCTACAATTCAGCAGTGTAATATTTATATTTTGAATGTTTACTGTTTACCATTGATGATTAGGTTTCAGGCCCTGCTCCACTGCTGATGCAGCACTCTATGAGGGCCGTCAACAATTTCAATGTTAGCCTCAATAATAATCCTCAATGCACTTATTCTCAAACGTCGTAGCGAGTGAGTGAGTCTTAATTGCTTTCATGAATAGTATCACAATTCACAAATATCCATTGGTTCAGTTTTCATGTCTGATATTTTTGTTATAGTATCACAATTAAATATCCAAGGATTATTTCCAACTCACTGAACATTTATCACACAATTTATCTTCGAGTACAAACACTAATCAATAACCATGATTGGTTATGTTATGAATTCTCTCAATTTCAGTCTGAAGAACTACACAGCACTGGTCATTCATTGAGTGGTTAATTTCAGGCTTCTTGTACCTCACACAATTCATGCATTTCTTCTCAGCCATGGTGCACTCCTTTGATTTATGATCGCCTGCACATTTATAACCTTTTGGGGCTTCTCCATTGCTCTTAGCAGTACAGTTGGCTGGTTTTGCTCAGCTAGTGGGTCTGTACATGTCATGAGAGTCTGACTAGCTGACCAACTGATTTTTTTATAAATTTGTAGGTCACCCCAACCAGTCATATCAGAACTTCATGTCCAGATACAGACAAGTGAATTCAGATACAGACGTAATAGAGCCAAGGTCTAGCATCTTGATATGGAGCATGTTTGGATTTGGGAGGGATTACTGTACACATTCCTGAATCATAATATGAAGGTGAAGCTGGAAAATGGGAGGAGGTTGAGAGGGAGCAAATCCCTTCTCCATTAGGCTATGTTGGGTTTGCTTGAGTTGAGGGGGACAAAGTGCCCCCCTCTTAGGAGGTTAAGATAAGTTTAGTTAGATATGATAACTAATATTGATAATTACTGTCCATGCTGCCATGCACATTTTTCCATCTTGTTCTTGGTGTGACTATTTTACAGAAATGTTTTACCAGTTCTGCCTTCATGTTATGGTTCAGGGACATGTACTCCATTCTTAAACTATGACACAAAGGGAAAATATCAACCAAACCTAACATAACCTAATGGAGAGGGTTTGCTCCCCCCACACTATAATATCAATTAATCAATCCGTCAAGGGGGGCATATGCTGGTGGGGGGTGCGTTGCCTCACCCACCCTACGACGCCAAGTTCAGGGGGCATAATAAATGTCTTTTTGGGGCAGAGAGTCATTCAACGTAATTACCTAATCAACTAGATGATTATAGAGAAGTTATGCATGGAATAATATACACTGCAAGCACAGCAAAACCTATATCTCATGATACACTCACGTGATTACAATATTTCATACATAACATAAAGCCATAGGAATCACCATTAACAAGTTGGCATTCATATACCACTCCTGCTCCCCTTCATCAGCATGTTCTTCCCTCTCCCCCTCCATGAATCTTACTATGGCTCCCTTCAATACCCCAGTCTCTCTTACCTCCTCTCCTAGCTCCTCACATACCCGTCCCTCTCACCTCTTCTCCTCACTCCTTACATCCCCCTTCTCTTTTTAACCCTTTCATTATATATATAATTTCCTCTCCTCAGATTAGTCATCATGGCTACCATAGATGTCTCAGGAATGAGTGAGCAGATCCAGGCAGAGGTGCAAGTCAAGCAGTTCAGGGATTTCTTGGTACAGTACAACAAGCTGAGTGAGAGCTGCTTCAATGCCTGTGTGTGGGACTTCACTTCACGCAGCGTCAGAACCAGTGAGGAGAACTGCGTACAGAACTGTGTGGAGAAGTACACCAAGGTTGAATCCCAGATTGTGTATTTTTGTATTACTTCTTGCCCATACTGGTTGCCTTAGGCTTTGAGGATGAAGATCTTTAGTTAACTTTATTTCCATCACCTTTACCCTGTTGTCCAACCCCATTTTCCTCTCGCATGTGTTTGTCAGTCATATCCTTGAATATATTAACAATTGCAGCATTAGCATGTTACCAGTAGTCTTTCTAACATCAGTGTTAGCTAGTGGGATGCATTTAGTGGAAAAATACTTGTATAGACATGCAACTTAAAGGTAATACTTACACGTGGGAAGAACCAGCTACCCAGGGACACAGTGCCAGTGTGATATCCATCCTACCTTCCCAGGTTTCCCCAGGTACTCATTTATCAGCCAGCCCTAAAAAGGAGGTTGAACAGCAGGGTAGTTTAGGCTCCGACTGCCCCAGGCTTATATAGAGCCTGGGACCCCATGATCCATAGCTAGGGGTACTAACCACCACACCAAGGAAACTCCCCCAAAATCCTGATAACCAATAACCCTTTAATGCCAGGCATGTTTTACATTTGCTGCTCTCTGTTTAGGGATTTTTACTCCAATTTTATAAAAATTGTTAAAAACTAATTAACCTAGTGATGAACAAACTGCCTTTGAAAGAACTAACCTCTAGCTCCTGTATAACATTGTCAGTAGACTGGTTGTTAGAAAATAGATATTTTATTTTGAAAGACTATTTACATAGGTTTCATAATTTTTAATACTAAAATTCACTTTCTGATAACTTTTTCACATTTTACAACACATACGGTTATTGCCTATATTTTAATTGGTGTCATTGGCGATGTTTAGGGCTTAGAAATTTGCGAAGGGTGTGGGACTTTGTGTGTCTGAGGTGTGGGGGGGAAGATGAGGATGGTGATGGTGAAAATGGTTGGATGGTGGTGGATGGGTGTGTTGAAGAAGGTATAACAATTCTACTATTTGGGAGATGTGTTGAACTATAGCGGGAGTGGAGAGAGCAGTAAGAGCAAGAGTGGCAGTTGGATGGAGAAGGTAGCGAGAAATGGCCAGTCTCTTAGTGAACCGCAGCATAAGATTAAGGAGCAGAGGAAGTGTATGCAAAGCCTGTGTGAGATCTGCTCTCTTGTATGGAGCAGAAACATGGGCACTGACGAGCAGACGACGCAGCTGTGATCGCAGGATGCTGAGATACATGGCAGGAGTGAGGTGGCAGGATGGGAAGTCTAGCAATGAAGTAGCCGAGATGTGTGGGGTTGAGGACCTTTCCGTAGAGTTGAGGAAGAGAAGACTAAGATGGTTTGGACATGTGAAAAGAGTAGAGGGAGGGGGTGCTGAAGGAGGTGGAGGAGGTGAGAGTTGGGGGACGGCAGCCAGTAGGAAGGCCTAGGAAAAACTGGAGTGGGTGTGTGATGGAGGATGTGAATATATTGGAAATAGAGAAGGATATGGCACAAGATCGGGAGATGTGGAGAACAATCATTGCCCGTCCAACCCCATCTTAAATGGGACAATATATACGTTAAACGACAATGATGATGATGATGAATCAAAACCACTTAGTTACTGTCTGGCCTTTCACTTATAATCTAAAACACACTCAGTCACTGTCTGGCCTTTCACTGCCAGACATGTGGCAGTGGCTGAGTGGTCAGCATGTGGGTGTAGTGTTCTGGAGGACCTAGGTTAAAGTCCTGCCCGCCTCTACAAGTTGACAATTTTTTGTCATTGACAAGTGGCCTAAGACTACCCACATGCTGTCCTGAAGACCACCCATCAACCCAGACTAAGTGAACTCTCTAAAGAAGATCAAAGATGAGCTCAGGGGGGCAGCATGAGCCAAGCAAGATGCCGCCACTGTAAAAACAAACACTTGCCAACGCTATTGTAGGATGGGGCTGGCAAGCAGGCCCCATCAAGAAAGCCTATCATCGCTATAGGTCAAACATTAAAAAAAAAAAATAAATAAATAAATAAATAAATAAATAACAAAATGTATGTCTGGTTTGGAGTGAAGTAAGTAAGTCATGTGACCCAAACCCAAGCCCCAACACCACTGCAGATTCGTACACTTTTACAAAAAATAAGCAAACAACTATGGTCATTGCCTGGGGTAAAGAAATAAGATTATAGGATTTTCTCTCTGAAAGAATATCGTGTTTTAAATATTTTCTTTTTGACAGGTTATTTCATGTCAGAAATTTAACAGTAAGCCACATTTTCTTTGACAGGTAACACAGCGCATCTCTGAGAGGTTTCAGGAACTTCAGATGCTGACCAATGAAAATGCTGCTGCAGCAGCCCAAAAGTTGGGCAAATTATCTACGATGTAATATTTATATATTTTTTATTTATTCTTAAATGCAATGTAGGATGATTTGTATTTATAATAAAGTAATTTATTGTACAGAAGGACTGAACTTATATTACATAACTTAAAATTATCAAAGGCAAACTTGGAGGCATACACTAAAGTTGCATGTGGCCTCAATGCTCATCTCCATCACATTGGCCCTTGAGTGTGTGGTGGGTAATAACCCATTACCCCGGGACACGGACAGTGTTGCTAAATATTCTGATATGTGCTGTTACCTTTTATATAAATTGTTAGTAGGAGAGCAAGAGGTGAAATTTTGTAATAAATATGATTCCATGAGATCTTTATTTGCAGCTTAACCACACTTCTAATGAAAGAACTGTTGAGTGATTAATATTAGTGTGTGAAAAGCTCATTGTGATGGAAGCATTTTCTCAGGGTTAGGATTAATTTTTCATGGTGACATTACTTAAAAACTTGAAATGCAATTCTTTTGGCTACAAATATTTGATTGAATGGGCTTTGTCAGGCAGAAAAAACTTGCCTTAAATGTTAGATGTATTATATATGAAAACATGCAGAATTGAATGGTGCACATAAAGAAACAAATTAATTGATAATTTTGGGATGTAAGCATAAATATAAAGATAAAATAACTCGTATAATGGCTAAAGCGCGCCAGGACGCAGTATGCTCGTCCTCGGATATGGTACGGGGCACGCAAGGACGCAGTATACGCGTCCTCGTGTTGAAGGGGTTAATGCATAACTTTCTTGTGGTGTAAATAAGTTCTTCATTTAGATGGGAACCACAAGGAGGAAAATATTTCATCAGGTGGCTTAGAAAAAAAAAGACTACTAAAACCGTTGGATGGCAAAGCAGATAAAAGGAGGAGGGCAAAATGGATAGCAGACACTATTGCAGTTGGTTCAGAAACTATTCTCAATCGGTCCCCTTGGATTTCTGACCCTCTGTCCTTGTCCGTTATTGCTGAAATCCATTATAAGCGGGTCCGTTGTACCGAGGGTTTACTGTATATTGACAAATATAGAAGAAAGTACTGGTGCTATTTTGTCAATCAACTGCTTGATAATTATGTCCAGTATTTGATACTCTGGTGTTGCTTTTATCTGATAGTCAAACAAGTTTTATAGTATTTGTCTTTTACTTTTTCTCAGTTCTTAAGTCTCAGATTATACTCTAAGCAGATGATTTGACTTGAATCTACTTAGGAATACACTAATTGTCAGACACTGGGCTACCGAGGGGGTGTGACAGGACGGCTTGACAGCACGCGGCAAAATATTTTTTTCTTTCATCATTTCTTTGGCTTTGTAATAGATTATTCTGCCTTAATAAAAAAAAGAACCAAGAAATGGAAACATACAGTGAACTTTGCTGACTTCATATAAACATTGTATAAAGAAAGAACAAATATTTATGTTCACAACCTCGTAGCTCAAAAGTCTGTGAGTCAACTTTTAATGTTGCATATACCAATAACAGGAGATATTTATGAGCTTTCCAACACTACCATCAGAATTTTTATATGACCAGTAGTTTTTGAGAAATTGGAGGAAAACTGAAACACGTATGGGAAAATATATTCTAAGTATATATTTATTCCTATTATCACTTCAAATCCACCCATATGAGAGAGTTGACAATTAGTTTATTCAGTAGGCATAGCTTGGATCTTTGACAAACCAAATTTTGACGTGATGCTCATGAAAACTATTTTTGGTGAATTTTTAAAGTTTTTTGACATGATTTGCATAAAAAGCTGAGTTGTGGATGATTATGTTTTGATGCAATTCATGTCATGGTGTGAGAGGGTTAACACAGGGTGCAAGACTCAGGGGCATTGGCAGCATGCCATCAGAGTGATACCACGTAAATGGGATTATATGTTGACATTTATAACTCCCCTAATCTAACAGAAAGGAGACTTAAATTAATCCATTAAATAGATTTTTTGTTGCACATTTATTTTCTCTTTAAAGAAATTCCTTGGTCAATGGAATTTGGATATTCGAAGAAATCATCATTAGTTATACCCACTTTTATTCTTAGAGCCACTGTTCGTCTGAAGACATCTAGACAAACTGATACATCACTTAGAGATGGTGCATTCATAGGCACTGTCAGTATATGACAGATACTGACGTACTGGTATCTGATCAGCAGGGTGACCCATTTCTGTAACTGATCGTGCCTGCTTTAACATAGGTGTTTTTATTAGTTTTCTTCTCTTACTTCCCATGCCCTCCACACAATACACCTACAGGAAGCATGGAAGATAATGATCACAAAAGTACCTACCTTATGTAACCCCAACCAAAATAACATAGCTCTTGTCATACAATAGGATAAAGTTAGGGAATAAGCCCCCTTCCTCCCAAATATTAATTACCTAGGAATCATAATACAAGTAATAGTTCATTGATTTGGACACCAATAGACAAGGAAGCCTGATTGTTAGTTTTTTGCCTGGCTAGAGAAGATCTGGTGCCCTTGGTTGCTCAAGTTTTTCATCATTCCCAATAATCAATCAAAAGGCTGGTTCCCTGCAAACCTAATTTTTGGATTCTACTGTATTTACTGAAAGAAAATCAAAATTAACTTTGTCCTCATAAAGCTTCTAATTATGCACTATCCTTTAAAAATATCACAATGTGCTGGACTCATATGAGACTTACAACAGCTCTCTTACTATTATCATCAACCACTTTGTGCATAGCAATCTGTGTGTATTATACTACTTACAATTCAGCTAGTCATCTGGCACTAGCAAGTATACAGCAAAGGCCACAAATGCCACCAGAGCAGCTGTCCCTACCACCAGCCGGCTCCACCGCTGCCACAAGTTTAGTTTCTCTTCAGGTTCCATATGGTGGCGGTTGCGTCGGCGGTGCTTCCTCCCTTCGAGTTTCCTTTCAAATTCTTCCACCTCTCTCCGCTGCCTGGCTTGCTCCTCTTCATATTTCCTTCTCTCTTCTGCCTCCTCTACCTGTAATAATTAAAATTTAATGAGAATTTTCATCCCTTTTTTTATCAATGAGGTGAATCCTTGAACATGACAGCATATAGAATTTTGACTCTTCATAAAATAGGAGCCATCATGTTACACCAAGAGGGTTCCTACTCAACTGACATCAATAGTAGAGAATAAGCTCTCATAATATGAAGTGTGCATTTTAAAGGGCATAGTCATGGCGTTAATCTGCGGCACTGCAAGTATAATAGAAAAACAAATGAAAACATACTAGAATATTCATTCTAACCTTTTTCTTTTCTTCCAACTTTGCTAAGCATATTTCATCACATTCCAGCTTCACTTTTCCACTTGTCAACACTGGGCACGGAAACTCCTTACGAAGTCTTTTGCAAGAGCAGCGTACAGTCACACGCTTATGGCAGTCTTCAGGCAAGCTACAAGGTCCACTGTGGCACTCCTTGCTGCAGCGATGGCTACAGGAAATCTGCATTAAGAAAGCAATGGAATATACAATATCCACCATACAATATCATTTTCTTCAGACATCATTTTGTTTTTAGGATGTAAGTCGTATATGATACGGTGTCTTATTTGACTTTCAATGTTATTATTGTGTAAGAACGTAAGTGTGTCTTGCGCGCATTTGTACTTCACAGTAACAATCAATTCTAACAGAAAATAACAAAAATATTGAGAGAAATGATATATGTGTATGTGTGTGGAGTTCCTCTTCCCTTGAGTTGTCAAATGTCTGGCTAGTGCATTGTCTCACCACCACCTCGGCTCTGGGACAAGGGCTCGCACAGGAGCTGTGGTCTCCCCGCTCACACCCATCTCACTATCTCTGTTTTCTTTCTTTCTTCCTTCCTACCTCCTCCCTGCAGTGTGTGTGTGTGTGTGTGTGTGTGTGAGAGAGAGATATATATGGGTACTGCCAGGACCTTACACACCACACCCCCCATTCCCCTTGCTCATGGGGGATAGTAACCACTCCTAATCAACGGAAAGAATTCGGCCTGAGTGGGCTCGAACCGCCGCCCCATCAGACCATGAAACCTGGCAGCACAGCGCTCTACCAGTTGTGTGCATGTGTGTGTGTGTGTGTGTGTGTATGTGTGTAATAATAATAATAATATGTTGAGTTTATGACTTAAAACTTGTTATATTCAATAACGACGTTTCAAATTTGGCGTAAGCGGCCAGCCCGGATATGGGGTGGGGCATTGTTTTCGCCCGGCTGTAGCGAAAAGGTTAATGTGACTAGAGGGAATTTTAAATCCATAAGAAGTGATACAGTGACCACAGACAGTATATACGGGCTTCACACACACACACACACACACACACACATATATATATATATATATATATATATATATATATATATATATATATATATATATATATATATATATATATATATATATACGTGGTTGACCTCTTACGGGTTAATGTCCTGCTTAATGTTACCTGATCATAAGGAACTCGTATTAAAAACACTGACCAGTTTATTGCATTGGTTTTTGCAACTCTGCATTATTTCCTTTTCCTCCGAGGTGCCTGATGTGAAGGAGTGGCATGGTAAGTAGAGGAAAGTAAGGGTGCAGTGGCACTTCATCTTCATCAATTGCTTGCAGGGAGCACACTTCCCAGGGTGGCATGGTCTTCCACACTCATGGCTACACCCTTCAAGTCGTGCCTGAAATGTGCCAGAAGTGTGATAGATGCTTTTGATATTGCAGTGATGAAAAAAATTATGAGCCCCTTTTTATCAATTTCCATTTTTTTATCCTTAAAATATTTTCATCAAATATTATCAAATATAAAAATCATTTGCCCTCAATCCATGACTGAAAGCCTACATAATGTGTTGGCATGGGTAGCTTATTTTTTCCCATTTTGTCCCTTAGCTCCCTTTGGTTTTGGCAGCCTCATATATCATGCAGTAAAGATAAAACTCACCTAAAAAGGTCTTCATTCACTCTAAATACTGTATTATTTGTTTGTATTGAAAGGCTCTCATTGCTACTTTAGTTAGTCAGCTATCCCTTTCTAATAGCTACTGCAATATCCTTAACCAATCAACCATCAAATCGTCATTACAAGACAGAATAAGATTTTGGTTTCATTGGGAAAATGTAGAAAAAAGGAATGTAGAGCCATTGAATACAAAATACAACACCTTTGTGCTATGGTCATTTAAGGATAATGACATGGTCCCTGATGGGACGATGGCAAATGGAAATGTTATGGAGACGGGACAGCACGAGCCTAGTACGGCTCTTTTCCTGTATTTCACAACTAGGTAAATACAAACCTTAGAGCACAGTGCCTCACAGGGAGCACAATTGGTACCAGCCTTGTGGGAGTCAGGGGAACCCTCCACAGTGTGACATTCCTTTAGGCAGGTGTGATTAGTGCAGGCTAGTGTCCGACCACATTTTCTACCACATGAGTATGGCCGTACATCACTGCATGGCCAGTCTGGAGTCTCATGGCGCCCCAAGCAAGTTGTCGGAACAGGCACCTGGCAAAATAACTCGGTTTTATATACATGTCTTCTAGATTACATAGTCTTCAAGTCTGAAGAGAACAGTTGACTATATGTTTTCCAAATACATATAAAGCTTACCTGGCAAGGAGGGCATGGCAACTTCTGAATCTCAATATGAGGGGCAACGATTGGCTCCCATGGCCCAGCGCGCTTCTTTTTATCCACAACCTGCAATACCATAATGTGACATCCTTCAGTGTATAATTATAACACAGGTAAGCTGATCAATGACATGATCAATACTTTGCCATCATAGAAGGAACTACAATCTGAAAAGGAATTGACCTTATCACTATATTCACATGAATTAATAATACAGTCAAACCTCAGTTTTTGTACAATTCGGCCTTCGACAACTTTTTTGGCGAAATTTTGTCCCAGTTTTCATACATCCGCTTGGTTTTCGTACAGTTGAAAATGGTCCGTACCAAACTCGTTCGCCTGCCCGTGTGACTCAGACACTCATTTCCTGGAAATGAGCGCTCACACAAAGCATCCCATGCGTTCATGACTCAAAGCCGTGTGCTCATCTCCCAACATCATCCTCGAAGGAAAACTTAGCTTTCCAAGGTACCCCCAGACCTCCCTTGAACCTTTCCCTTGGGACATAATTAGGAATTATATGGTCATTCATGCACGATGAAGTGCTAGTATATTCTCATTGGCATAAAATATGTGAATTTCAGTTCACCTTGACCCTAATAAGAGGAAAAAATTACAGATATAAACACGTTTATAAGACTTTGGTGTTCAAGCGAATTAACATTGTGATGTTATTCTGTAAAGTGTCGCGTTTATTGACAGTGTAAAATATGTTCTATAAAGTGAAACGTATGAGCGAGAATTATGCTATCAGAATAAGAAGTACATTTTGTTTATTTATAAGTGGAAGCAGAAGAACTGCGAAATATTCAATTGCTCAAGCTATATGCTTTTTACATAGAGGAAGCGACAACACTGTGTTCCAACAATGTCGTCGGCTGAACCGTGAACTCGACTGTTTTCTCATCCATATTTCGTACATGGGGTAAGTACTACATCGATAATTATCTCCTGTGCTGGGCAGGAAGGTTTATGTAGGAAAGTTACTCAGATTTTTGTGTACAAAAGAGGGGGATTCTCCTTAAAAATAATAACCTCTCCTCGCCGTCTTCCATACGCCAACAAAAGTTTTCAACAAAGGTAAAAGTGATGTTAAACGTTCATTTATCCATTTCATTAGTCATTTATAATTATTTATCATTGTTTTCTGTATGTAAAACTATACATTCTCTATAAAATGTATTTTTTGTTAATATTTTTGGGTGTCTGGAACAGATTAATTGGTTTTACATTATTTCTTATGGAAAATATTGCTTCAGTGTTTGTATATTCGGTTTTCGTCAGACTTTTTCGAACGGATTAATCAGAAAAACCAAGGTTCCACTATAAGCTAAAAAAAAAACAAAAAAAAAAAAACAAAAAAGCATTTTGGTACATCTTTGCCTAATTTTATGATCCACTTTTGAAAGTTGTGTTATAATTTTTATGTGTGTTGCAATCACTTTATGGAGGTTGTGGTATAAATTGTGTTACAGTAATGAGTGATTTAATGAAGGAGTGCTGATATTTTATAAAACCCTTAAAGAGTATTACAAAATACACAGAAATTACAAACAACAAGCAGGACACTCACTTTAACAGGAACAGCATCATGGCATTTGTGAGAACACTGGTGACCACACAGCAGCTGAAGCCCACACACTATGCGGCACTGAGGACATGGTCCTTGGTGGCACTTGTGTTTCTCACGTATAGTGTGGTGGCAATCAGGGGGCTGTCTGTAATAAATTACATCCTAAGGGTTTCCCCATCCACTCCACTTTTGAAAGCAAATTCAGGTCTGAGCACACACACACAAATTTGATCAATTGATATTTGGAGACAAGACTTCATGACTGTAGATAATTTCCTGTACATCATATCCATAATTTTGAGCTAATAATCTTGAGGTCGATTTGTATGCCAGGTTGACTTGTACGGCGCAATTTACAGTAGATAGATAGATAGAAAGGGAGCAATTTAAGTGTGTTCAAAAGAAGTATGACTATTTCTTAGAGGTGTGCAATGAAGGAGTAAATAAACGTGTGCCATTCTATGTAGTAAAAAGGCCCTATGAACCACAAATAGGTAAATACACACACACCTGCATGGTTGGGAGCATTTGGGTGGACGAGTTGTCTTGTGGCGGCCACAAGGGACAGTGATGGAGGTCTTGCCACACTTGCATTTTAGTGTGTAGGTAATGGAACAGGGATAGCAAGGCCCTTGGTGGCAGCGACTCCCACAGCGGTGAGTGCGGCAACCCAAAGTTCGCCCACATTGCTGCTCACAACTTGGACACTCTCCAACACAGCACTGTTCATACAACATAGAGCAATATGTTATTGTTAATCATCACAACTTTTCTTTTAACTCTTAAAAAGTCCATTATGTTCCAATATTATCTTTACCATTACCAGCTGAATGCATAATGCTCAAACTCATTACGTTTTATGCACTGACCAGTTTTTGACTGATGTTATCATTAATCGATGTAACTTTCTGATTTTAAACAATTAATCATTTGAGGAATTAAAAGTATTACTTTTGTGTACTCTTTACCTACAGTAACATATGCTTCACATTCAATAAAACTTTGTCAAAATGTTGACATAAGAAGCTTGTGATCCATCACCCACCATATTCATGGCAGAACCAGCTGGTTACTTCCACAATAAAGGAGGTTAATCCAAAATAAGGTATAAAGAATCAGAGTTACAGCTATTCATGTGTGAAAACTAAGAGGATGAGAATAATAACACAATACAAATGGAAAATTAAGGGAAGTTAACTGCAAAAATTAATATTTTCGACTCAGACATCGAAATTTGGGTTTTAACGGTTTTGTTACCCTCAAAATGTTCCCAGTTTCCTGTGAAAATGGCACATTGATATCTCAAATCCTTCTATTTTTTATTTGGCTTTTTATGTTCAATCAAAGAGCCCAACCGAACATCACACCACATGTTTTGTTGTTGCTCATGACTAAAGGATTTTGAAGCATTTTTAATGTTTTGTTACAAGTTTCGTTAGTATTTTATAATATGGAACACCATATGTCACTATCGAGCAGCTCCATGATGAGTGAGGCATGGCAGTGAGTGAAATACTCAGTGTCTCCTCTGACGCCGACGTCTGCGTCACGTATGGAAAGGATTAATGAATCCATGCATATAACAAAAAACACAAAAAAGCTAGGTTCGCATAATTTACTCTTGGTCTATAAAACATCCTGGAAAGAACTATGGCTCATGTATGCACAAATAAATGGTTAATTTGCAACTATACAATACATTTTGTAAGGCAAAAGCTACCTTAAGATCAAGAGAAAAGTTCACAGGAAGATTTACCTTTCTGCTGCATGTGTGGCGGCCACAATCTCTCAACTTTTTGCACTTGAGATCACAAACCAATTCTTTGCTGCAAGCAGTCTCCTTTTCACGAGCCCCACACCGGCAATGCTTAACCCGGAACTGTAAGCACTGCAGATAAAATGTAATGTTGTCAAGGAACTGCAACAACTATTTCATCATAGTATAACTTAGCCAAACTCATGACTACTTGGTTAAAAATATTGATAATATTGACGAGATATTGAGAAGATAGGTCGATATTTACAAGAGCTTGTTTCTCCATTTTGTGCTTATCTTTTAACATTCTTACCTTACATATGTGTTCAACAAACCAAACCACTCCACACTCCACTCCTTTCTCTGTCGCACCCATACCATACCGCTCTTACATGCTTTCATTACGTTTTCCATCCCGTCCTGACACACCACATACACCTCTTATATAACTCATTTCCACTGCACGTATTCTCGATTACTGTGCTGCATTCCATGTCCATGTCTGTAATGCATATGACAGATTTGGCAGGATAGTACTATTCCTTATTCCTCTCTTTACCTCCTTGCTCACACTTCTTCATTTCATAACTCTCTCCAATGCACCACCTGTCTGCCCTTCACTGCTCTTTCCCTCACTTCACCTTTCATACTGCCATGCTTACATAAAACAGTCCCTAAATATTTAAACTCAGTCATCTCATCCATTCTCTCCTCCCCTAACCTTATCCTTTACTTTGTTGTACCCTCTGCTCTAACTCAGCATGGTTTTGCAATATCAATGACCTGTTCTCTCGCCCTCTCAAATGCCATAACCTTAGTCTTTCCAGCATCCACTCTCAGCTTTCTCCTCTTACACACCCTGTCAAACTCATCCATCTGCCAACAACACTATCATCTGCAAACAGGCCAGCAACCAATGACTCCTCCGTACCTCTCATTTTCAGCCTTGGACCAAGCTCCCCCACTCTGGCTTTCATTTCTCTCATACAACCATCCATGTACACATTAAAAAGCCATGGTGACATCACACACCCCTGCCTCACCCACGCCAACACCAAAACTCACTCAACTCACCATTCACGCGTATAGAGGTACTCGCATCCTTATAGAAGGAGGATTCCCTCCAGGAAATGCCCTCCCACACCATATATCCTTAGAACATCCCACAACCTCTTCCTGTCAACCATATGCCTTCTCCAGGTCCATGAATGCATCAATCAGCTTCCTATCATTCTCTTTGTATTTTTCAACTAACATTTTGAGTGCAAATATTTGGTCTACACAACCCCTCCCTTTCCTAACACCCCTTGTTCACCACCTACACTTTTCTCAGTTATTTTCTTCATCCTCTCATTTAAAACCCTTCCATACACTTTTCCTACCACACTAAGTAGACTTATTCCCTTGTAACTATTACAATCACCTCTGCTCCCTTTCCCTTTGTACAGCAGAACAACAATAGCCTTTCTCCAATCCTCTGGCACCTCACCCTGTTTCCATGCTAGGTTACATATCCATAATATCCATTCCACAACTACACCTCCTCCATACTACAACAATTCTGCTGTTATGCCATCAGCTCCAGGGGCCTTTCCTACTATTAACTTCTTCATTGCCTCCTCTATCTCACCTCTCTCCACCCTCCCCTGTGGATCTGGCCACCCTCTTACACACCCTGTCAAACTCATCCACTATCCTCTGCAGTGTCCCCTCATTCTCTGCCCACAACACTATCATCTGCAAACAGGCCCGAAACCAATGACTCCTCTGTACCTCTCACTTTCAGCCTTGGACCTAGCACACTACACACTAATCACTAGTTGAAACTTTCTCTGCAAGCTATTTTGCAGCTGCGGCGGCAGGTGCACAACAGGCATTGAAAAATCAATCATTTAATGATTTGTGACAGAAACAGTTGGGAGATTATTTCATAACACGGCGTCATCCACAACTATAGTCTGTTTCATTCCATCTGTCCACCAACAGAGTGGGAATTTTGATGGATGTGGCACCTGCACATTTCTAGTTTTAATAATACGTATATTTGAATGTTTATGTATACAAAAAACAACTCAGTCATTTGCATCGATAATCTAACATACATGCACACGAAAAGACAAGCTTGTATCACCCAATCATGAACTAACAATGCGCAGGTGCCACATCTACGTTTGTGAGTGGACAGACAAAATGAAACGGACTATAGTGACTTTTGTGGTTTTCTGTACAAGTGTGTGTTCCATTTGACCATTTTTAGTGGCAGCCACCAGTCACTAAAAAGTGTCCTGTGTGCAGTTAGTCATAATCTAGGAGGTACCTGCATGAATGTTGAAGATCAAGCTAAGCCCAATGCTCTCTTATAATCTATGAAAGGTATGCATAGTGGTTTATTATGCTCAGCTACTTTGACGACAGCTTGGTTGGTGATGTGGATGTGGTCAGTTATTGAGTATCCACTATAAAATTCAGCTTATTCTCTTGGCTGACTTGAGCCTAGTATTGTGTTTCACTTATTCTGTCTGTCATGATGGAAGTTGAAGCAGTGAAAGATATTCTGTCAACTCATCCAATACATTCAAGTTTGTCAACATTACATTATTCAAAAGAATGCAGTAAAGGTAATAATGCAAAATGTTTCATATTGTTTGCTATTTGTATACATGATGCAAAAGACTTACCATGGGACATGCTCCTTTGTGGCAGCGTTCAGCACACAGGTGGACTCCACAAGCTAATTCTTTCCCACATGTGTCCCCACAACTAGGTATATCTTGGGTGCAGGGAAGTGCATGGGAAGTTTTACCACATGGGCATGTGCGCAATCCACTACTGGGACATGGGCCACACTCCCCTTTGTGACAAATTTTCTGGCAACGATGGTGGCCACAGCTGTGTAGCTTGTTGCATACCTGAATGAATATAATATATCAAAGGTTGAAATGGGAAGTATATCTTCATACTTCTATATTTACTACATTTATTGCAAAGCAATGGTGAAAAACTGTACCTTATTACAATGCCATACTGGCTGAGCACATTCCCTGAGATGAATGTTAGCACCACAAGAGCAAGACTGGCGACTCTTCCTAGGACAAGGGGAACAATCTCCTGGATGGCATGACTCTTGGCAGGAGTGATGACCACAGCTTAAGGTGTGTCCACAAGGCTGGCCACATGACCAAGCCTTGGCTGAGCATCGCCGTGTCTTTGGGGGCTGCTGGCCACAGTGACAGGAGTTGCTGACATTTTTGGGACAAGGTGGACAAGGCCCTGGAATAAGTAGGTACATCATATATCTGACTCATAACGACATTTTTAGACAAGTCTGTTCATGAAGTATATTATTCTGATAAAAAAACTCACCATGGCACGAGCAAGTCCAGCATCATATACAGTAAACCCTCGATATAACGGACCTGCTTAAAATGGATTTCAGATGTAACGGACAAGTTCAGACGGTCAGAAATCCACGGGGACCAACTGAGATTAGTTTCTGAACCACCTGCTTCTGATAACTACAACAGCATCTGCTAGCCACCTTTCCCTCCACCCTTTATCTGGTGACCCATCCTTCGGTTTATCGGTCACCGTAGTTTTTTCCCAGCTGATCTGGTTAAATATTTTCCTCCTCGTGGTTTCCATTCAAATGAAGAGGTTTAGAAGAGGATTAATCCTCTTCCATTTCCTCTCAACCCTTTCCATACTGTGACGCCGACGTCTGCGTCACGTATTGAAAGGGTTAAAATATGGAATGCCATTTGTTCTATATTTGGCTGTCTGAATGGTTAAGCAGACAAAATTCAATATTTTAAAACTGTAGCGACCGCATTTTCAGTGAACCACAAAACCAGTCCAAAAAATTGTTTGTCAAGGGTCGTCCTGAAAAACGTGTAAAATACGCGTCGTAACATCTTTCCCCCCTTCCTCTTGCCTTCATTATCAGCAGGCAGCAGCTGTCAGTCATGGCAGGCTAGGGAAATTTTAGGGTTGCCACCTGTTCCTTAAAATATGGAGTCGTACTGTATTGGAGAATGGGATGTTGCGTTCCTAGTTTTTTTTTAGATCAAGGTGGCAGCCCTAGCTGAGACAATATTCCTATGGTTTTCTGCTTTGAGCACTCTCGTCTTGCAGCGAATAAAGAGAACCCAAGCTCACGTCTTCAACTTGTACAAAGAGACACGCCAGTCCTCGTCGAAGGACCGACTTGGTCAACAAGGTTGATGTCAACCGATAGTCAGTCTATTGGCATCCTCCCCTCCCCATCATGACCTGTCACCAGGCAAGAATTTGTGGTCCCTCTTCGAAGGGACATACGTGCTGGACCCTGACGGCCTCCATATAGCCCGTCCCCACCCAGGGGTGGGGGGGTGGGGGGGAGACCAAACAGGATGCTCATATACCAAGACACCACTTGTAAACCAAGGCATTTTTTATGGGATTTCTTGGCTCGTAAATCAAAACACTCGTAAACCGAGGTTTGACTGTATTTATATTTATATTATTATACTATAGTATTTATATTTTTTATCATTCCTATTTGTTAATAAAATTACTTTTATTCCGTATAAAATAACATTTAAAATGATTTTTATATCAATATTTTTTTGGATATAGGACGCATTAACCTGTCCGCTGCGACTGACACAGATTTGGCCTTCACTGGTAGCCTGGTGACAAATACTCCCAGGTCCTTCTCTCCCTCTGTGGTGGATAGTGGAGTGTTTCCCATGTTGTATTGGTTTGGCCGTGCTGGATTTCCCCTCCCAAGGTTTATGACTTTACATTTTTCTACGCTGAATTGTAGCAGCCGATTTTTGTTCCACTCCTGTTGCTTGGTGATGTCTTCTTGTAGGAAATCCGCAGGCAAGGGGTTAATAGGATTCACATTAATTTAAATGGGAAAATTCATTTTGGTTAACAAGTGTTTTCGTTTGCGAGCAAAATTCCAGAACGAATTAAACTCGTAAATCGTGGTATGACTGTATATTTAGCTTTTTATTTAATTGTTGATGTCCAAATGGTGTGCATGGAAACAAGAGGCTAGTTTTACTATAATGTAAAATTGCTACTCTACTGCAGTCTGAACTTTTTTTTTTTACTTTTCATTAACTTGTCAAAAAGCAAACAAAAGGTAAATATAAATGACAATGATGAGAAGAGTAACCTACCAGGATGGCAAAGGAGGAGGCATGAGTGGCCACAGAGAGGCTTCAGTTTCTGACCACAGACCTCTCCACATGAATGAGGAGGCAGCCATGGGTCAAACTCAGGATCAATCTTCTTCCCACAAAAACACGAATACCTGGTGGGGATGGCCCTCTGGGTGTACTGGCTTCGGCACTTAGGACTGAGGGCAGGAAAGAAAAAAATATATGATTTCTCATGAAAAAAAGTTTTATAGGTCACTAAGTAATGCTTGAAATATTAACATGGAATATCTACTAACACTTATCATAATATTTCATGGAACAAAAATCCAAATCTTTTAACAAACCTCCAACACCACCTTATTTTACCAATTCTTCAACTGGAGTCCACAGTTACGCTCAAGTGAACATGGGCTGTAGTTTGTAAGGTGTCACACCTAAAGTGTCTCGATCTGATTCAGAATTCATACACTGATCATCCAAATTTTGTGCTGGACTTGCTAACCAAACCAACTAGGGACCATTTCTGATTATGACTGACAGTAATAATATTCAAACTAATGATAATTCAATGGGAGAATGTATTTGTATCAACTCACCAGCACCAAAAAAGATCAGATTGAAAATTCTTCTGATCAGGAGCCCTGTCAGCTTGTGCTTCAGACAGCTGAAATATGCTGTCTTTAGCCCATTTCTGGACACACTGAATATGGAAGCTGCTGTAGCACTCTCCACAGCTCCATATCTGTTGAGTAGAAGCTATTACACTATGTCTCTACAAATATTTAAACCTTATACATGTTCTATATCCTCAATACAAAAATTAACATTCCAATCCTTACACTTCTAATGATTCAATTTTAAGTCTCCAGTAACAAGGCGAGAAATAGTAAAAGAATCATAAACACACAACACTGAACTTGTACCTTTCATACTTACAGGATCAAGACGTTTCACACTGTCAATACAGATGAGGCAGATGAGGGTGCCACTCTTAACAGCTTCTTGCAAATACTGCTGGGTAAGACTGTCTGCCCCTTGACCCCCATAGCTTTGGTACACTCGCTCTGTAACACACAGTCACTAATACAAAAATATGGTTGTGCCACAGCACATCGCTTACCACCAGCAGTACACAAATGATGACCTCAAAATAGGTGATACTGAATGACTATGGTGGAAAGCTGACATAGTTATAAAAATCTAGTTTACCAATTAGTGCCAGGGTAAGGAGTCAAAAATGGACATGGGGCCATTTGAAAAGAGCTTTGGCCAAAAATACCAGAGGAAATCCATTCTTCAACCTCAATTTCATTTGATGAGTCCCATCTAGTTTAGTCACTTCTTATGAACTGCAGTGGAATATGGAGCAAGGTAAAAGGGTACAATTAACGACTGAAACAATAAGAATATGTGGGGGCTCTATTTTCAAAATATTTTTAGATAGACTTCACAGTTCCAGTAAAGGAAGCACTCTTCCCTATCATTCCTAAATAATAGGTGGGATGAAAGTTGCCAAAATCAGCATAAATCATATTAAAAACTTGACGTTCTAAGATGTCACTATGTTAAGAATGACAAAGATGTTAATGACTCTCAACCCCAAAAGAGAGCCTAACAAATTTTACATTCCAGCTTGTAAGACACTGGTTCCCTGCTGTTCTTTATTTACTTTCTACATTTGCACACACAATCATTAACCCAATCATTTATCTCCAACATCATTGCAGAATATTTTCCATCAACATTGCTAATATAAATTCTTTCCTCAAGCCTTTTTGCTCTTCATTCTCTCAATATAGTAATACCATCTTTAGAAAAAATGCTCAGGCTAATTACAGGAAATATTGTTATTTATAATGAAGAGCTTGCAAAATGACATCAATGTATTGGAATGAAAAAATTATTTTGCTTTCATACTTTGTAGAGCTCTACACCTGCAAGATTTATTATCAATTGTCCTATTTATGGAAAGAAAAAGGGAAGGAACAATTAACCAAATTTGGCTTCAAAAATTAAGAGAAAGGCACACTAAAGCCATTTCATGGTTTTAAATTTGAATTCTTACTTTTCATAGATCATTCACCATTCCTGAATCTCTTACTTCATGCTAAGTTATTTAAGGTGAATACTCTCATTTATTTGCCTTGCAAAAATCACTCACCAACGATTGCACCTTCCTCCAAGTCATCCTCTTCCTCATCTTCCTCTTCATCTGGTACAAGATCATGACGCTCCAGGTAGCGATCAACAGATTCTTGTATTTTCCGACAAGCCTCCGCAAACTTTCTTTCCCCAGAACTGTGTGGCAGTGTGTATCGTCAATAAAGCAGCACCCACCGCCACACATGAATCAATGGCCACAAAGAACAGTGACCAGTAGTCCAACCACATGAATAGAAGATATTTTTCAAACAGAGAACTGTCAAATGGACTGGTTTCTTGATGAGCATAAAACAACAATAATAAAAAAACTAAACATTAGTCCTTCACCAATGCTGTTTTAATTATTACACAACTACTTTCCTATATAATTGCAAAATTAAATAAAAAATACAAGCCACAATCAGTCAATCACAGCTTAGCTTCAAAGCCACTTAGCAAGTAGTTTACAAATAGGAATAGCCAGGGTTGACAGATCTGAAGAGGATCTTATCCATTTTCTCATTTTTCATTACCTGTGTGTTATTTTCATCAGCTGATTTAGTTAGCCTCCAGGAACATGACTTCAAGCAGCTGGTCAGTTGGTCACTCATTTTTTTTTGTTTTCAGTCAATTCAATGTGAGATTGTACTCATTGTAGTAGGTTAAATATTATTATGATACAGAGGAAGCACGTGAATCCTAGACAAAGCTGATTGAAAGTAAAACAAAAAATCATCACCTGTTTAATGTCAGGTAACCCATAAATTCTTAGGTTAGATGGTTGATGATATGCTTCCAACTATTTCTGTCCATTGCCTCAGTCTCTCCAATGTCAATGCTGCCAAAGCCTCTTCAACACACTGCCTCCATGGCTTATTTGATCTGTCTAATGGATGGCATCCTGGCTATTTCACTCCAACAGCCCTCCCCAATACCTCACCATCCACCCAGCTCTTTGCATGTCCAAATCAACTCAATCTTCATACTCCCAGCACTGTAATCAGCTCCTTCAATCCACATCTTGCCATCTCCTCACTGAACACCTCATCTCTCCATGTGATCCCAGCCATATACCTAAACATTCTCCAATCATAGCCAACCGACACATCTTCCAACTTCTTCATCAAAGCTCATGTCTCAGAAGTAAAGGAAGTGACTTATGGTCAAAGTAAATGAAGGCATCTTTGTATCTCGTACTGGCATTCAGAAAAAAAGAAGAAAAAAAAAAAAAAAAGTCAGGAAAATAATGGCACAATTACAAAGTCCATACATGAATAAAAATGTTTTAAAAACATTTTTACTCACACTAGAAGAGTAAAACGAAATGTGGTGTATTTAAAAACATACAAAATAATACTAGGTGATAATAATTTTTCATTTCCATGAAAAACTTTTGTTCAATAATATGTATTAAAGAGAGGCATTCAAAACAATGAATCTATAGAAATATAAAGTCCCATTACTAACTTGGCTTTCTCTTCTTGATAAGATATAGAGGGTGGATTAACTATCCCAGTCTCATGCTTCACGGTCCCAGCACTTGTGGTACTACTGCTAAGGTTCCAAAATCCATCACTTCGTCCACCAACTCTACTCTCATTCTTGGAACCTCCCCATGCACCTCTTCCTCCTTTTTTGCTCTTTCCTTTTCCTCTTCCAGGACCATGATCTGCCATCTGAAATAACCAAAACAATTTTAAAACCAGGTCAGTATAATCTCAAAAGCTTTATAGGCTCTGTGCCTCTGTGGTGTAGTGGTCAGTGTGCTTGGCTACTACTTTGCGAGCCTGGGTATGAATCTCGGCTCGGGCAGTTGGCGTGCAGCTCACCCAGCTATTCATCCTCCCTTTTTGGCTGGTCGATAAATGGATACCTGGGGAAACTTGGGGAAGGTAAACTGTGGTAACTACATGTCACACTGGCCCTGTGTCCCAGGGTAATGGGCTCAATCCCACCACAGGCTCAAGGGCCAATGCGATGGAGATGAGCACCGAGGCCACGCGCAGCTATAGCGTATGCCCACAACTTTACCTTTCTAGGCTCTCTCTGGCTTTGGGGTTGAACCTAGATTATTATAGTATGAGTTATTTCTAAGTGGATCCTTTCATTGCTTATAGCATTTGGCTTTGTGAGTCTTACTTCTGTTGTGCCAAAACCATGTAAAGAATCCTTACTAAAAGTATATTTGAATACCTCAAGTTTAATTGAGTAGTATTATGTATTGGGTCATCGATTCAGGGCAAGCTGATCTGATCTAACTTCCTTATTTCAGACTTGCCAACACAACCCACATAATTTTATCACTGATTTTTAAGTTAAACATTGTGTGAAGACTAGATATGCGGCCTTTGATCTTCAACCTAGGAATCGCTATGTTACTAACATAATCCAAGCTAAAAAAGTAGAATTGAATGTAGATTTAAAGCAAATACATTACTGATTTATTAACATGACCCTAAATTTGGCCAACAGTATCACTGTCATACACACCTCCAGCACAAATCAATTTTAGCCTATAATTTTCTTCTACACCATTGTTTACAAGCTACACCAAGCAGTTAGTGGTAATGACTATGCATTTACCCATTCTTGGTTTACAGGGCCTGAGCTATGCTCAAATAGTCCTGTCTCCTTCTTTATATCTGTCCAACCTTTCCTTCATTTGATGGACACTCTCCGCCTCCACAATCTCCCCCTTTAGACCATTCCACTCATCTACACTTTTGTATGGGAAACTGCACTTCTTTTTATCCTTCAGACAAGTTCCTTTTTTCTGCTTCTTACTGTGTCCTCTCAGCCCCCTCCTTCCCTCTGTCACATCCAGGTTGCTTCTATCCAGTTTGTCCAGTCCACAATAATATAGTATATTTATACATACAACGCTATTAAGTCTCCTCTTCCAGGAAAAAAATGCGAATTTGGCAGGCAGTATCGTCAACACTACGTGAACTATCACCATAAAATAGTGATGGAAAGACTAAGACTACCCAGTGCTAGGTAAATAGTCACTCCGTTTAAATTAAGGTACTAACTTCAGCTTACTGTCTCAATATAAATTTTGCAGATCAGCAGCAGTTTAGTGCCACGAGGCAGCAGCAAGTGGTCCTATTCCAGCCGCCAGGACGACCACGGCCAGCTGACTGCACCGCCGCCGTCACGTCACAACCACAACATTGCCGCTGCTGGCGATACTTACCCACGCACCACCGACATCATTTTGTATGTATAGTAAATAGTTCGTATTTTCTTTTTGTTACCTATAGATATATGATATTGAGAAAATTCTTACAGAATAAAAAATAAAAAATTGAGTATGTATAGTTCAAGATGTTTTCATCATGTATACGTAAAACACGCTCCCCGTCCCAGCGCAGTAGATTGTAATTATGTAACATTTTTACTGTAGTAGGAACGCCTCACCACGAATCATTGGCCTAATAGCAATCGTATAAATGATGGTAAAAAAATTGGCTTGCCCAAAAAATCTGCCAAAATTATCGGCCTATCATCGGTAGTCATTAATTAATGATTACTGTCTTGAAAGAAGAATATGGAAGGAGTGGGCATGACGTCACAGAAGTGAAGCAGTCATGGCCTGGGCTTTGCTCCGCCCCCTACCTCAAAGCCTCAAGTCCACCCTTAAACATTGCCCGGCTGGCCGGAAGCGCGACTCCAACACACACCTCAACATTTTGTCTTCATGCCGGCTTGCTCTGCCTTTGGTTGCGCCCACAGAGGCGGGGATGGCAGCATAACGTTTCATCGATAAGACAAAATTATATTTGTGGTGAAACATTATATAGGAGGCGAGAAAACTGATCTTGAAAAAGAGCGACACAAAAGAATGCGAATGATTCCTCGGTGGAAATTTCAAGGAAATCATTTGTAATTCATCTCCCATGGCTTTTACACACAAACAGGTCACATTAATGGAATGTAGAGGTCTTCGGGTACTATCGGAAGTACAATGAACACAAAGTTATTTTGCAAAACATGTAAATTAAGAGCGTAAACCTGGGCGAGTTAACGAGTCAATTCAACCCACGGGCACTCATTTGCCTGACAACGTTAACTGAATTCTCATTCGATCTCTCATTCTTATTTTCTCATTCTCATTCTCTCATATATTCTCTAATTATCAGTACCTCTCACATTCTCATTACCTCTCTCATTCTCATTATCATTCCCCCTCATTTTCAATCTCTCTCTCTCTCTCTCTCTCTCTCTCTCTCTCTCTCTCTCTCTCTCTCTCTATATATATATATATATATATATATATATATATATATATATATATATATATATATATATATATATATATATATATATATATATATATATATATATATATATATATATATATATATATATATATATATATATATATATATATATATATATATATATATATATATATATATATATATATATATCACTTAGGTTTAAGGACAGGCCACCTATAGTCTGGACCATGGGGTCTGTGTGGTCTGATTTTCTATGTAAATCTATGTAAATCTCTCTCTCTCTCTCTCTCAGCGCCTTGCCCTCACCCTGAGAGGTCAAACCACGCGCTCCCACTTCCGTGACCTCTCGCTTGCGAATCCACCTCGTGTGCTGTACTGAACTGTACTGTAGATCTTGCTGTGCTGTGTGCCGTGTGCTATTTCGCGTCGTGCTGCGTACTGCTTATTGTCAACCGAGTTAGCTGCCCGCAGAGGTGTGCTGTTTGCTGTGCGACCACGTGCTTCATTGGACAGGATTAAGTATTGCCCTTATTTATACTACCTCTCTCCGCCTGTATCTACCCTCTCGCAGTAGCGCCCTGTAAAACATATATACACCTATACACAAAACACAGTGTTACACTCTTTCCGCCACATTCTTTATATATTTCCAGATTCCACTCCGACGCCGCTTCCTACGCAGGTGTTCAGACCTACCTGACCTGACTTGACCAGATTATTCCCCAGAGACCAGTAATCCTCCCTCCCTCCCTCTCGCGTTTCGCTCCTCCTCTTCTCTCGCCTCCCCTCTCCATTGCCCCTCCCCCTCTCTCTCTCTCTCATTACTACCCCCCACTTGCCCCTCTCTGTCTCTCCTTCCTCACTCCCGATCTCGTTCCCACCCTCTCTCTCTCCCCCCCTTTCCTTCGCCCTCTTCCTCCCTCCATCCCTATCTCCCTCCTACGCCTTCCCATCTCTCTCTCTCTCTCCATTGCCCCCTCTCACTCTCATTACTACCCCACACGTGCCCCTCTCTGTCTCTCCAGCCTCACTCCCTATCTCGTTCCCACCCTCTCTCTCCCCCCTTTCCTTCGCCCTCTTCCTCCCTCCATCCCTATCTCCTACGCCTTCCCATCTCTCTCTCTCTCTCTCTCTCTCTCTCTCTCTCACTTATTCTCGCTTATTCACGCACGCGTCCCTCTGCCCTACGATAAAGCAAAGCAAATATATAGATACCTCCTCCTTACCAAGATGGCGCTAAAGAAATGTTCGACTTGCACAGGAAACTTCTCTGGTCATTTCTTCTCAGGACGATCGACCGTCTGCAAGATCTGCCTGTTGACTCAGCAGATGGAAACGAGACTCCTTCAACAGGACGAAAGGCTAACGGCTGGCGAGAAGAAGATCACCGAACTAACAAGTAGGTACTGTTGATACCTTGCAGGAGTTTATCCAGTCCAACATCGTCGCCCCTCCTGCAATTGACGCCTCATCACCCTCCTCACCTGCACTCGATGCCCAGCCACCTTCCGAAGAAGGCACGTCACAGGGAACCGGTAGAGCTGACGCTGAATGCTTCACCCCCGTGAGAGGAGGAGCCAGACCCGCCCCTAGAGCCATTTATCCTACTCATTGCTACAACAGATTTGCCATACTGGAGGAGGAGGACGAGGAACAGAGCACCTTCTTGGTCGGTGACTCTATGATTCGCCATCAGGTGGTTGAATTCTGTGGCAGAGTCCCCCGTCGTAGGCGTAACTACTGTTATCCTGGAGCTGGTGTTGACGACATCACAGCTGCCCTGGACGAGGTCTCCGCTGAGGCCTCTAATGACTCACTCTTTGTTCTCCACACAGGTACAAACGACGTCACCACGACCCGGTCTGAGGAACTGCTGGACAAGTACCGTAGGCTCATCCAGCAGTATAAGACTAAATCCCATAATATTTTGATTTCAGGAATTCTACCACGGACATGGGATGAGGGCGACTTCTACAGTAAGGCCTTCAGCCTCAACAACCGCCTGCAGACTCTCTGCGGAGAGCTTGACGTCGAATTCTTTAACGCCTGGAACGATTTCTACGGCCAGAGTAGACTTTTCCAAAGGGACGGCATACACCTGTCCCCATCGGGGCAGCCAGATTTGGAAGGCTCCTCAACAACGCCGTACGTAACGCCCGAACAACAAAAAACGACTCTCAGCCACGTCCTTCCATCCCGCCCGTGTAAATAGACACCTCACACCGCAACAGACTCGTAACATTGAACCCTCCAGTAACTCTATTACCAAGCTTCAAGATAACCTAAGAGTCCTTAGTTTCAATGCGCGTAGCCTAAGAAACAAATTTGATGAACTGCGATGTCTTGCTCTGACAGAAAACTTTGACGTAATTGCTATAACCGAAACATTTATCGACACCACTAATATTGATTTAAGTTCCGAATACAACATAGATGGCTACAGATTCTTCAACAATGATCGTGTAAACCGTAGAGGGGGTGGTGTCGCCCTTTTGGTCAAAAGCTACTTGCAACCTACTGACAAAACACCAAGAAACAGTAACGTTGAACATTTGTGCGTGCGAGTAAACATTGCAAAAGTCAATTTAAATATATCTGTCACTTACAGGCCTCCGGGGCAATCACTTGATGGCGATCTTGAAATGTACAGCGTCTTAAGGCAGTCACTTAATAACAGCGACTCACTGATACTAGGAGACTTTAACCTCCCCCATATCGACTGGGCGACACTGTCGGGTACAGAAGGTGAGTCCCATAGAATGATCGAATTTCTAGAGGAAAATTATCTAAGCCAAATGGTTTCTGAACCAACTCGACAAAATAACATACTTGACCTTGTTATAGCGACCCAAGATAACCTAGTCAGTAATGTCACGGTAGGAGAACACCTCGGTTCCTGCGATCATAAACTAGTGCGCGTTGACATTAGAGCTCAAACATCGGTGACTGAAAATAAAGTTAAGGTGCCCAATTTCAAAAGAGCCAACTTCGTAGAAATCCGACGAAAACTAATAGATATGCAACTATCAGATGACGGCAATGCAGAGGACGCCTGGCTAAACTTTAAAAATCACTTACTCACTCAGCAGGACACATTTGTCACCTTGTGCGAGAAGCGAATTAACACTAATAACAGTCCACCTTGGTTTAATAGCGAAATTAAACACTCAGTCAAGGAGAGAAAATTGTCTTACAGGTTAAAGAAAGACCAAAGCACGCCCGAAAACATTAGACTTTACAATGATGCAAGGCGACGAGTAAAAAGATTAGTGCATCAGGCAAAGCGTAGATATGAAGAAAATATTGCAGCCAACTGTAAAAATAATCCGAAATCCTTCTTCAGTTACATAAACAACAGAAAGGCGATCAGAAGTGGAATTGGACCTTTAATAAACAGCGACGGTGCACTAGTGACTGACAGCCAACACGTTGCAAACCTATTAAATAATTACTTTTCCTCGGTGTTTAATAATAACAGTCCTCCCACCACCACCACCAACACCAGTACTAATGTAAATCCCGAGCATGCATTGTCTAACTTTGAAATAAAACCCGATGAAGTCCTTAAAGCCCTCAAATCACTTAAAACAAATAAAAGTCCTGGACCTGATAAAGTATATCCAACTCTGCTGAAAGAAACAAAGAGCGAAATACTCTCCTCCCTCACAACCGTATTCAATATGTCCTTGCGACAAGGCATTGTCCTTCAGATTGGAAAAAGGCTAACGTGACACCGATTTTTAAGAAAGGAGACAAAAAAGTACCAGGTAATTACAGGCCCATTAGTCTAACTTCGGTTGTAGGTAAGCTACTTGAGGGCATAATTAGAGACAAAATTGTGAGTTACCTTGAAAGCCACTCATTAATTGGGGACTCACAACATGGCTTCCGAAACAAAAGATCCTGCCTATCAAATCTATTAACCTTTGATAACGACCTCTTCACTGTTTATGACGTAACCAAATCACTGGACGTAGTCTATCTTGATTTCCAGAAAGCGTTTGATAAAGTCCCGCATCATAAATTACTTTACAAATTAAAACAAATAGGTATTGACGGTCAGGTAAACCAGTGGATCGCGAATTGGTTGAGCAACAGACAACAAAGAGTAGTGATTGACGGATTTAACTCAGAGTGGGCGCCTGTCACTAGTGGCGTCCCTCAGGGCTCGGTTCTTGGCCCAGTGCTCTTCATTATTTACATCAACGACGTGGATGTTGGACTCAATAACCGCATTAGTAAATTTGCAGACGACACAAAGATTGGTAACTCGGTTCTCACTGAAGAAGACAGGCAAAGCCTCCAAGAGGATTTGCACAAAATTTCAGCTTGGTCGGATAGATGGGAGATGCCCTTTAACGTAGACAAGTGCCAGGTCCTTCAAGTTGGAACGAGGAATAAAAAGTTTGATTACGAAATGCGCGGCGTTAAACTCAAAAGCGTTCAATGCGTCAAGGACTTGGGGTCAAAATCGCGTCAAACCTCAAATTCTCACAGCAATGCATCGATGCAGCACATACAGCGAACAGAATGTTGGGCTTCATTAAAAGAAACATTTTATTTAAGAATAAAGATGTAATACTCCCGCTCTACAACAGTTTAGTCAGACCCCACTTGGAATATGCGGTACAGTTTTGGTCTCCTCACCATGCAAAGGATATTGCTAAATTAGAAGGTGTTCAGCGTCGGGCAACGAAAATTATCCCTTCCTTGCGCAACAAATCCTACGAAGAAAGGCTTTCACCCTTAACATGTTCTCTTGAGAAACGTCGCCTCGAGGAAAACTGATCGAATGTTTTAAAATACTTAATGGTTTCACGAATGTAGACAGATCAACATTGTTTATGATCGATGACACTTTGCGCACGAGGAACAATGGCGTAAAACTCAGATGTAGACAAGTAAATTCAGACTGCACCAAATTTTTCTTCACCAACGTTGTAGTGCGAGAATGGAATAAGCTCCCATCATCAGTGGTCCAGTGTAACACGATTGACTCCTTCAAAAATAAGCTCGACCGTCACTTCCTTCAACTTAATATCAACTAGAGTAGCAATGCAACGTTTTGGAGTCTTCTGATTAATGTAAAATCACTTAGGTTTAAGGACAGACCACCAAGTCTGGACCATGGGGTCTGTGTGGTCTGATTTTCTATGTAAATCTATGTAAATCTCTCTCTCTCTCTCTCTCTCTCTCTCTCAACTATCAATCAATCTCTCTCTCTCATGAAAAAAGTATTTGATACAAGGCATTAAATTTTCCATGACTTGGAACAACGAAAATCAGAGTTGAACATTTTCATAATGATCATGACTTGTACACTTGTGTTTAGTTTGTATTTCATGTCACTTTATGTGCTCCATTCATCAACCTGTTTGGGATTACAAAGAATACCAAGGAGACCCTCCTTGCCACCATCGCTATATACAATAAGGGAGAACGGTGATGAGTCGGCCACTTTAAAAAAAAAAATGTTTTTGGAAAAAAACTTAAAGTACGTAGCCTATAGTGCGATTTTTTTTTATCTCAAAATGTTCCTTCAACAGCTGGGTCTTAAAGTTGTTAATATGACACCCGCAGCTATTTCCAGTTTTCAGATGTAGGTGACGAAACAAGTTTTTAAATGGTCCGAACCATCCCCACCCATGGTGATGGTTTGGCCAGGGAGGTGGGATGGTACGGACACTCGAATTATTCGGCATAATATTTATATAACTTAAGTTTGATTGGCTAGTAAACAAGAATATATCTATTACAAGACATTTTTATAACCGCAAAAGTATCCTCCCAATATTTATAGGAAAAAGAGAATTAAGGAACGGTTGTGTACTTTTTGAGCGAAAAGTCGACCAAAATGTGAAATTGAGTTATACACACCGAAGAATGAAGGCCCGTTATGAACACCACTGAATGCCGAAAATGAAGGTATAGGTTGCGGCAACATTTTCACAAAGTTTCAGCGCGATACGGTGTTTTTTTTAAAGGGGCAGGGGGCGTGATGTGTTTACGCTCGGTCATTTAAAATATCTTCCCAGACACCTCCCATTCATCTGTCAAACATTTTTTTTTTTTTTTGAGATTTTACGGATTATTTTCAAGAGGCATTTAACAACCATCCCAGAACAGTGGGAGAGGAGAGGGAGGGAGAAAGCGATGGGTATAGTATTTCCATGTGAAACGGGCCGGTGGGGTACGTGGTGGCGGCTGCAGGGTCAGCCTCGCCCCGCACCTTGCCACACACTCAACACCTCTCGCTTCCTTTCATATGTCAGCTATTTACTACCTTTAAATGAATTTAATAAAATTGGATAATCCAATAAGGTCATAAAGTATTAAGATTGTTTCGTTTTTAGGATAATAACAAAGATTTTGTATAAATACCACGCAGCCGCCACGACCCCACCCCTCTAGAACCCTTTTCCATTTGCAAGGGAAAAGTGACACGGCAGTGTGTTGTATGGACACATAATACTTCATAATCTGGAATAATACTGATGGGGCTTCGCCTCCCTCGACCCCCTTCTATACTCTGAACGTCACTTGTTACTGCACTGCATTCAGGGACCAAAAAACAATCCATGTTGTAAGTATTAACTTCGCCAGAGGAGGCGACCTTCGCGTGAATATTATCCAATCAAATGTTGACTTATTTAATTTTTCATTTCATTTAGATTAAAAAAAAAAAATCCGAAGTCCGAAAAAATCGAAAATCCGCAGCACTTTCGGTCCCAGGAATTTCAGATAAGGATTCTCAACCTGTATTAGTACCATAATTATTATTTTCAAAATGACACAGGTTTACTCCTCATCCACATGTCTATGTTGCGGCTGTGTTTGAGCATGCAGCCCGTAGATCAATCCTTTTCATTTAGGTATAGGCTACGTGATTTCTCTTTTTCTTTACAAAGTGTCCGCACACGTGCTTAAAAGTGCAGAGAAAATAACGCTAAGAAACAGCTTTTTTTCGTTGTTTTCACACGTATTGCTGGTACGCTATAATCACAGCAGCGGTCGATCAAGGTTGTATTAAGATTGCATTATTGACAATAGTTTTATACCAGCTTTATTTCGTGGCATAAATGAAACATGTTCAGTCGGTGATTACTTAGTCATACTCAGAACCCAGAGTGATGGAGAGGCTTCCCTCGTGGATGTGTGTTGTGTGGTACCACTGGTTAGTGTCCACGAAAACTGAAAAAGAAACAGCCATTTAGTTAAATAATATCTTCTTAATCCCTTTCTTTCCGTCCTACCACTTTTATTGTGGAAAATATGTTTAAACAAGTTATTGTTCTATCCTTTGCAAATTGTTAACATATGTAAACTATACTAAACATAAACCATTATATCAGTATTACCATTACGTCCTTTAAACACATGCAGTACTTCTATAACCCAGACATTCCTACTCCTTCCTCTATACTCCATCACCACAGAGTACGCTTTCTATTATAAGAGAGAGAGAGAGAGAGAGAGAGAGAGAGAGAGAGAGAGAGAGAGAGAGAGAGAGAGAGAGAGAGAGCATTTTAATACCAATGCCTTTAGTCCTGAAAATAACCTTACATATCATTCAAATATTGTAAAGTCTTGAAAGATTATAGCTCTTAATTATTTGGTTTCCTTACGAAAGGAAGCTCACTCTAATATTCAGAATTATACTTCCTTGGTTATAGAATTTTATGGCACTTACTAATGTCCCCTCTGTGCACTGTGACATTGAAGGGCTGACAAATGGACTGGCATTCCGGCACAGGCCGCAAGTGCCACGTCTTTGTACCCCTTATCTGGGCCTGCCAGGATGGCCGCTGCACGTAGTCTAGCTGGAGGAGATAATTAATTAATTACAAGGCGTTGAGAAGGTGCGTGACTGTACGAGTGTATGTACAATATTTACTTACCTAATTACATCGGGATGGTCCTTCGCCAGAACTTACGTGCCAAGCAGCTCCAGGTCCGGGACACCCCATGAATATCCAATCCAGCGCTGACGATTCAGCAAGCGCAGGCAGGAAAGTCGGGCGAGGGGCCAGCTGCCGTAACACAGTAGCTACCCCCGGGGAACAGTTACTCCTGAGGAGGAAACGGCTTATCTCTCTCTCTCTCTCTCTCTCTCTCTCTCTCTCTCTCTCTCTCTCTCTCTCTCTCCACACACACACACACACACACTTTGAAATATAATAATTTAACTATCAATTAATGATGGAATCATGTAAGAGGGATGGATAAGTGGGCTACATGGCTGTAAACGAGAAAATAAATGAGGTTGAAAGTTCGGGGTAAATCTGAGTGAGAAAATTTTTAATGGAAAGAAAAAGGTTCGAATGTATGAATAAGTCACATTGATTTGAGTGTCTTATCTCTCTCTCTCTCTCTCTCTCTCTCTCTCTCTCTCTATATATATATATATATATATATATATATATACCACCTGGGACCATGGGACCCTCTCCCCGCATGTCCGGCCGTCCATCTGACTGACACCACACCCCGGATGGGGCTCGCAACAATCAGTGGGAGAGGAAGTGACCTTCGTCAGTCACCTTCCTCACTGCCGCTTTTAAAATGGAGAATCGATGCAAATAAAAGGGAAGAAACCTCCAGCACCTTAAATACCTGGGATTGATGCAAACGGTGATACTGGCCAATTAATAATAGTATACAGGCAGGATGGACAAATTGGCGCGCCGTATCAAGTGTACTTTGTGAATAGATTTCATTACAGTTATAGGGAAAGTTATATAAGCCTGATGTGAAACCTGCGATGATGTATGAACTGGAAACCATATCAATGAGAGAAGACAGGTGAGGTAAGTTTAACTGAGCCCCTGCAGGGCTGGGGTGCATCCCATGAAGGTCCTCTTTACAACAGGCCTATATTGTCAATGTTACTATTTTTTGTATGTAATGGTTCAACAATGAAGATGTTGAATTCCTGGATGTGATACAGAGGCTATGATGAGATGGGCGTGTGGAGTCATAGGAGAGTAATGGATTAGAGAGTCAGAACATGAAGAGCGAAGAGTAAAGGATGTTGGTAAAACTACAAGATCGTAGTAGTATTAGCAATGAATGGATATGTGAGACGAGAGAATGATTATTATGTTCGACAAAGTGTTGGAAAAGGAACCATATCGAAAAGGACGGCCCTGAGGTGGAGGGACTTATTGAAGTTGACCAACGGGAGATGAGGTACGTCTCTCTCTCTCTCTCTCTCTCTCTCTCTCTCTCTCTGCATATGAATATAATATATGAAAAACATATATATATATATATATATATATATATATATATATATATATATATATATATATATATATATATATATATATATATATATATATATATATATATATATATATATATATATATATATATATATATATATATATATATATATATATATATATATATATATATATATATATATATATATATATATATATATATATATATATATATATATATATATATATATATATATATATATATATATATATATATATATATATATATAAACACGTCATGGAGTTTGTTGACAACTGCAGTATATAACCAAATACTTACCATCCAAAATACCAGTGTTTGGTGCCGCGACGTGCAGCGGCGCGGGCAGGATGCATGGAGAGGGCTGACCTAAGGTCCAGAAATTCACTGCGGAAGGGCAAAAACTGACAGTCTTCCGCGACAGCTTCATAGGAGCCCTCGATACTGTTGTACAAACTCTGTAGGAAGCCCACCGTTAGCTTGTCAAGGGCTGGCCAGTGGGCGGCGCCTCCCCGCACCACAAGGGGTTGCGAAAGATACGCCCACCGACCGAACTCCTCTTGCGTTATATTGGCACTTAGTTCCATGGCACCACCTACAGCGCTGCACACGCGCTCACATTTTGTGTGTGGCCGAGTAGCTTCCATTATGATGTAATTATTTCGAATGAAGCATTTAGAGGTAACCAACTTACCATATATAAAGGCACCATAATAGAATACTGCAACACCTACTATCAGAGCCACTAGAGCCCCCACTAAACCCCACTGCTTGGCACTCATGGCTCTACCAGTGGCACCCGCGTATTTACATTTATTTTTATTGTCACTATGATGCAGTTCCTTTTTCACCACCATATATGTACCCCTGATTTCCTCTAGGGTGATGCCAGCCTCTCTTGCCCTCTGGAGCTTTTTGGCGCACAAGAGGCGAAGCTTGGTAAGGGCGAGTGTGGCATCATTCTCCGACACATTATTATTCTCCGACATCCCCGGCCGCCCACACTCAACTGAGGGAGGCGGGATGGGGCGGGCGGGAAGACGCAAGTGAGCTCTGGCAGCTCTGCCACTCCCACAGGAAGTTTCCACATTGCTTTTTATGACTGATTTTACTCTGAATGACAACGAAGTTTATTTTGTATGAATTATGTAGCATTTTGATAATCACCATTATTAAGGCTTCCTATGATTTATTTGTTGTAGCCGGAACTTAGGTCGCAAAGGGGGCCATGTATATGTGTTGGCATATGTAGTGGCGGGGTAATTTTGAGGATACGGATGTGCAGGGATATGGCAGCATAACATTTCACCGGTAAGATACAATGATTTTTGTGGCGAAACATTACGTAAGAGTCGAGAAAACTGGGCTAGAAAATTAGTGACCCAAAAGAATGCGAATGATTGCCTATAGTAGTAATTTCAAGGATGCATCTGTAATTAATTTTCCATGTTTTTTACACACAAACAGATCAAATTACTGGAATGTAGAGGTCTTTGGGTGCAATCAGAAATGCAATGAGCACAAAGTTATTTCCCAGAACATGTGAAATAAATGCAATTCTTGGTAGAACCAAATCGCCTTCAACCACTCTCTCTCACTCTCATTTTCATTATCTGTCCCATTTTAATTCTCCCATTCTCAATCTCATCCTCTCTCTCTCATTCTCATTATGTTCCATTTTAATTCTCTCATTCTCATTCCTTTTCTCATTCTCATTCCCTCTCACTCATTCTCATTACCTCTCTCTCTCTCTCTCTCTCTCTCTCTCTCTCTCACAGGAGTTAACTTCTTTTATTTATTCCACTTTTGTAAGTCTCTTTTGTTATATCTGGCGATCAAGCCATCTCCAGCACTCAACAACGTATACTATTTCTCTCCCTAAAAACATAAAACCAACTTCCCACAGTAATTGGTGCCTGACCTGTTGATTGCATTTTCTCCAATTACTGGTTAATATACCTCTAACAATAACATGCATGATTGTGTAACATGGTTGGTTGATGTCGAGTCAAATATTAATTTGTTATTTGCATATGGGTAAGTTCTCCTTGCCCCAATATTACCTTCTATTTACTCATACTGAATTTTGGATCAAATCTGAGATTCTCTATATAGACGGCTGTACACGTTTCTACATTAAAAGTAAGACCATGGTCAATATATAATAAATATTATACAGAGGAAGTGTGAGAGACTGAGGCAGGTGTTGAACATTTCTTCTCAGTTTGCATGGAATAAAGACAAGGTAATGCTGGTGTTTTCTATCAAAACCTGCACAGACAATGCTTAGTACATATACTACAGCAGTTGAATAACTAATAACATATGTTATGTGGAAGAAATAAGGCAGACAAGCTCATTTACGGCAACGATCTGGGGGCGAGAAATGCAATGGTTTGGTTGCATTTGGCTGGCTCCGCCCACTGACTAAGATCTGCCCCCTTGCTTCACCTCACAATAAAGAGTGATCCACTGATGGCCTCTCCATGTATTATTCCTCCAAGGTATGTGGCGGTGTAACTTTGAGGATACAGATGTGCGAGGGTTCACGTGACGCATGAGACTCCCCTTCGTATACCAATCATTTTGACTTACTGGAAGGGATTTATCCATGGAGGAAACAGACATCAATACACTGTCTGCTATATGGCTTTGCAACATGAGAAAAGTTTAACTGAAGGATGACTGAAACAAAGAATTTTATCTCTGATCTTATGGAGCAATATTATTGAGTATAGTGCAAAATCTTTTAATTAAAAAATAAGAATGCAATGGAATGGGTGTTTCATTCAAATGATGCAGGATAATATCAACATATACATGGGCTGCCTTTTAAAAAGAATGTATAGAGAATTCAACCAAAATCTGTATTGCAGAGTTCAAAACAAAATATATATGCTACTTGATAGGCCTGGCACTAGACAGTAATAATAATTTAATATTAATAGCCATGGCAGCTATATATACACCACCCTTTAAGATTTTGCCTTTAAAGTGCACTGCTTATGGTTCCCTGATACTACAGGTCACATTGGCAGGTGTTCTTTTCTTTAAGTCAAATTGGCAGATTTTCTTTTCAATGAGCCAACAGGTAGTTGCTTTCTATTCCAGGATACACATGCAACTGTTACTTCATCCAGGTCATAGTGTGAGCTTCTCTCACATCCCATCAGCAGCTGCACCCTTCCCACATGTCACACAAGCAGTTATTTTCTGTAGCCTATGTCACACTAGCCCTGTTCTCTGCATATGTCACACCAGCAGCTTTTCTCTGTACCTTAATTATGTCACACCAACTGTTCTCTGTAACCCATATCATATACACCAGCAACTGCTCTCTGTAGCCCATGTCACAGCATCTTCTCTCTCCCTATGTTGGACCCTTAGCTGTTTCCTCCCCCATGTTAGACCAGCAGCTCCTTTTCTTCCAAATTTACTGTACACTCATTAGCTGCTGTTCTCTCCAGCTGTTGAGGGCTGTGACTCCTCTGTTTTTAGGAGCTTGAGCTTCTTGAAGTATCTGCTGATGTCCTGCTTGACATATGGCTTGGTAACTAAGCAAGTTGGGGTATTTTCTGGCTGTTCTACCCACAACTTATGGTCCACTGCCCCCTCCTTCAATTTCTCTGACAGCTGTCTTAATTTGGTTTCATTGTCTACTCCCAGTACCACCTGCAAGACATTTACTTCACATTTATAAGGCAAGAAAAGAGTTTGATTAACAACCATGCTGCTTATAGTGGTTAATATTTGCATCATAAGTAAGTGTTTCAGAGGTCAAAATTGAAAAGAGAACCTTACATTGTGACTTCTTTAAAATTATTTTGGTCAGTCGGATTTGAAATTGAGAGATTCAGTTTAATTGTCCAATTTAGTGTTATAATAAAACAGTGCTAACTTTGTGCATGTTGTCCAGATCTGCCAAGTAGGTCTTCATGTTGTCATCATTGTGGAAGAGGTGGGTGACTGCTGCAGTTGCATGACAAGCTTGGGCAATAACAGCTCCCAGTGGCCAGGCTAGGCAAGTGAACAGATCCTGCCGCACCACCACATACTGAACCAGTCCAGGACCCATGCCAGCCATGATGGTTTTCTTTAAGTCTGATTGAGATAAGACAATCAATTATTAATTCCAATATCAAACCAGTGTAGTGCAAGTTTATTTATAAAAACTAGCAAATTACTTTATAAACTCAGGTAAAGAAACATCTAAACAAAAAAGTGAATGATTAATAACGAAATGTCACTATAAGTGAATAATTGAAAGAGAAATGTTACTATAAATTGCCTATTAATTTATTTGTTCATGTTTACATATAGCTTTACACCCCTGCACTATAGTAACTAATGGGGCACTGTGAATGACATGACTACTGTTGTAAGAACTGCTCCAAATAGAGGGAAAAGTTTTCACTTCAACATCCAGTATATCTGCAACTTTTTACACCTTGGAAATTTTGGGCTTACTTCTCCAAAGTGACTTCACAAACACTACATAAGAATAAGTTTTGTTCTCATAAACAGCCCACTTTTAGCTATATTTTTGGACTGCAGTGGTGACACTTATGAGGATGACACTTCCTGCCAGATGATTAAGCTGAACACAAGAACATCTTGTCTCAAATATGGAGAACAAGGAAGAAAAGAAATAGGACAGTTATAACAAAACACTTCATGAACTGCCATTGCAAAGGCTATAGCTTTTCATCTACATTTATATCTCATAGATCTGGGCTAAAAGATTTTTTCTCTTTTTCTTTATTGTTCTTTTGTTATGTTTAGTATTCATAGTGAGGGCAGCTAGGCAGAATTGAATTTGTGGTAAGATGGTGGGGAAGGCAAAGCCATTGGGCTGCTATTATTGTGGCCCATTCTTCCACATTAATTGAATAGATGTAAATGATCAGTGCTGGTTTTAGCCTTTCTGAAGCCCTAAGCCCTTTTGAAGCCCCCCTCCCCCCCCTTTGGCACCTCTTTGTTCATGCTTTATTTTTCCTATGTATTCACCCCACAAATTATATCCCTGTCCTAAGCAATATAAAGTAAACGAATACATATAATTTTTGCTTGAATTTGTCTAATATTATTGTTTATAGAACTTTTTTTCATGAGGGAGTAATGTAAAGCACCATCTTGACATGCCCAGTTATCTTTCTTGTATACACATCCTAAGGCCCCCCCCCATGATCAGAGGCCCTATGCATTGAGCACAGTGAGCGTAAAGGAAGGGCCAGCACTGTGAATGACGATGACTTAATGGTCTTTGTCGTAAAAGAACTTGGAATTAAATGGTACTGAATGCACTATGTAGCCAGGTTTAGCATCTTTTGCCATTAAATTAATAACTAATTGCTAATAAATTATCAACCCATGGCTGCTTAGTAACTTATCAATGCTAAATTAGTAAATTAGCCACACCATTTGAGGCAGTTTGACATGGTGCAGGTCAGCTTGGCAACCTTCGCCATACAGAGACAATGGCAGTCACTCACCTCCATACATAATAAAATAATGACAAATAGCTAAATGAACAGGATGAATGTGGAGAGAGATCTTCCAAACATTCTCCATTTTTGGATTTGAAAGTAAATGTGTTTTTTTCAAATTGGTATTCTATAACATACCAAAAAGGAGCGTGCCGATGGTATAAGGCCGCGATCTATACATGAATCTTGGGCGAGTGCCTACCATCCAAAGACCAATATTAAGAGTTACATCAACGAATACATATAGCAACTAATGGGGTATATAAATGAACGTACAGGGATAAATGCACGTCCTCGGGCAAGATCTAGCTGAGCTTACAACTTCTTCCTCGGTGTTATAGAGGTTTAGGCCAAGAACTGGAGCCCCAAACGTGCAGTGAGATTGTTGGTCAGCTTGGCTGGCAGCCGCTGCACTCAGGAAGAAGGGGGAGGGGTCGCACCTCTAATGTAAACAAATCACAATTTTGTGTAAAAGCTGAAAAAAAATCTGCTACCTTTAAAAAAATAAATATTTAATATTATCGTCTTTCTCCCTTGGGGTATATCCCCAACGAAAAAAAAGAGATTTTTTTTTTTGGTATTTTTTTTTCGTTGGGGATAAAAGATACTGCTCCATTTATCAGCTAGTGCCTAGTGACTTTTGATTGATTGATTGATAGTTTATTGTTGTAAGTAAACAACAAAGGAGAAGGGAGGTTTGAAAACAGTTTTCTTGTTTCTAATCGACTGAGTAAAGCAAAAATATATTCAAAACTGAATATATAAATGATTGATCGTTTATTGTTGCAAGTAAACAACAAAGGAGAAGGAAGGAAATATAATGAATGAAGTTTCATGGCACATTTTGACATTTTTGAGTCTTGACACTTGGAGCTTGACAGTTCACGAGCAGTGGACTTTGGAGGCGCTTGACGGCTGGACACAAAGGCGGGCACCACTGGCCCACACCCGCTGCACGTGACCCCGGCTGCCGTGCTTTTGGCCAGCATGTCCCTGCCAGGCTGGAGCCCATCTCGCTAGTGCCAAGTGAGGAGGCCAGCAGGTGTTGCAGGAGTGCGGGTGGTAAATCAAAACAAGCATGTGATTCTGTACGGTAGTTGCTACAGCGAACTCACTCGCTTTCAACGCAGGTACACCGTTATTTTGATCATTGTTTTGATTTTACATGCTACATAAAGTTGAGTGTGTGTGTTGCAGTGTAGTCTAAATACTGACATGAAGGATATGCCTTGTGGCTGCCAGGAAGAATAGTCGTCTCACATACTAAAGAAACTGCACTTGACAAATAGATAAGAGATAACACTGCCATGGCACCTATGAAAGCAGCAGGATGTCCTAGGGCAAAGATTACAGCCAGGCACTCATTATCATTAGTTCACCAAAAAAAAATAAGTACCAATGTCTGCAGTCTTTTCTTTTCCAACTCCTCAGTGGGGAAAGATATTGTGCTGTTGGATGATGCTGGGTGTGGGTAATTTTTTATTGAGGTAAATCTAGAGGGTGTGCTTACCTGGATTTCTTACCTGGATGACCTTTCCCTATGAGCCATACTAGGGTGAACCATCAGGCAAAGAACTGAAAGGTCTCACCAAACCAATGCACCAGCCTATCCAAACTCATTAAACAACATAACATGTAATCCGGACAATTTACAGTTTCACCCAACCAACGATTTTCTGACGTGGTTCATGTTTTTCTGGTGATAGATGTAGTGAATTGCACGATTTTGTACCTCATTTCCGTCGCAAATGTCTACTTTTCGAGTTATGCCTCTTTTCATGTTATGCCTATCCCCTGCCCGAAATGATCTTGGGGAAGTGAATTCCAGGAACCAACAACACGAACTGGGAAGGAACGACGTCGACACTCAAGGGATTTTATATATATATATATACGTACTTAATTCTCATTGGAAAACTCCTGTAAACATGCCTGGTAATATTATTCACCGTATGATCATGTTGGCCATTTCAGAAATGTGGAAATACAGTTTATTCTTGAATACCAAAGGCTTGGGTAAACACTTGACAGTACAATGCACTTCCATCTGAGAGGTCTTCATTGAGTGGTTCTTTAATGTAAAGTACTACGTATTCAGTTCCTGACACACACAGCTGCGCCTAAAATATCTGACAGTAATCCCCATTCTCCTCATCACTTTCCACTCTCCCTACATAATGAAAATCAGAGTTAACTTTCTTGCCAGAAAATCTAATGAGAACAAAGTTGTCCTCTATTCTCAATGTTTGCTTTCTTCTGGTGCTTTTCATTCTTCTTCCTTAGAAATCTCAACCAGTCACTGCCAGATGTTAAAAAAAGAAGAAGAGTAAATTGTAAGTTAAGTGATGACAACAGGTATATTGCCCAATTACCCCAACAAAATTTGCCTGATTCTCCCACTCTTAATTTTGGAGCCACTACTGATTAATGCTTGTATCTAGAAGCTTCAAATTTTAGCAAGAAGTACCTACGGGTATATGTTATTTCTGGGCCATATTAGAGATCTGTGGCTAAATTTTTCCATAGGTAGCTTACCCATTGCATTTCCAGGTGTGGAGACTTTTCAAATTTTTTAGAATGCTACCCTCTGACTTCTGGAAGGCCTGACACATCCTCAAATGCTCAATAAAATGCTATTTTTCTATTAATTCTTTTGTGAACTTATTTCACTACTCAACCTTGGAAATAAACTAAAAAAATAATGTAATTTTAATAAATAAGCATAAAAAGAACAACTGGGGTGCCCGTTTACCACAAGTATTGTGCCCAGTTGTCCCACTGTACGGGTTAAGTTAGATGTATTTTTTATAATAAGTATCAGAGTGAGAGACATCATTGATTTTATTGTTTGTAGGTTGTAGGTGAAGAGGAAAGATGCCGGCCCTGGTGGTGTTCAACAGGCGATGGAGAATAGGCAGTGACGACCTTGTCATTCCTGGCATTGTAGAGGTTTTTCTTCGGGCTGGATGGTAAGGCACATATAATAATGTGGGATTTTTTTTTTTTTTTTTTTTTTTTTTTTTTGGAATACACCTTGAAGAGAATAAATGAATCATTGCATATATTGTGTGTGTGGGGTGCAGCTGTAATTCATTTAGACATTTCTTAGGGAAATTTAGGTTTTTGTTTCTGTTTGCTTAAAATAATTTTGTTTGACAGGTTGGGCTTAACCACTGCCATCTTCATTCAACATGAGTCAGACACATCGAGATGCTCCAGTGGAAGCCATCTGCTGCGTCTCTTCCTCCTGGGCAGCCTGGTGCTTCTGGGAGTGACTTTAATTATCACAGTGATGCTGGTAGTCCATAGTTCCCGGGGTACTGTTGTCATCACACTTCCCAGGAAGCATGTCCCTGCCCTCATTGTTACCAGGTGCTGTTTCTGAAGTCCTACCAGCCATGCATGGAAGCCACTTATCTCTTTATCTAGTTGGCTCTGACACCTTGCTTCCTCAAAGAACTCCTGAGAGGATGGCAACAGCAGAAGTCCAGTTCCCTTTGTTTATACACTTCCATTTTGCAACACTAAAACCTACTCTCCCACCTCTCTCATTCATTCTGCAATCATATCAGTTCACCCTGCTTGTGATTTCCTGCCTCCCCTTGCATTCCTAATTGACTCTCATACACACTCTTTTCAAAACAACCATTCTGCATCCTCATTATATGTATATGTACCTTTACAATTTTGATTAACCCATTCCAACTTGCACTTCACAACTTTTACAGCTTATGTGATGATGTAATAACTGTACATACAACTACTACTACTACAACAGCTATCAAACTTATTAGTAAAGCAGATATAGCTGAAAGAGGTTAATTAGGCTTTAATGATCTGCAAATGACAATAATAATCTTTTGTACACACTTGAAATACCTCTAAAAATTCTGTTACATGATGATTTTGATGTGCTAGTAATTGACCGCTAAAAAAAAAAAAAGAAAAAAAAGAAAAGAAAATGGTAAGGCCAATCATCAATACCTATTTATACTTATTTCAGGAAAATAAGTCCATAGTTTTCTTTTAAAATATAGTAGCACTTTTCTACTGTTTTAAAGTGACCCCTTCTCTTTGGGAAGAAATAAAGATTTTTTTTCATTTACTGCATGTTAAACTACTCTTTTTCAAGAATGCTATGCTAGTTATTCACAGCACCTAATGCATCCTACTTAACTAATGGTGAAAAACTGAGTCACAGCTAAAGGCACAGAGGAGAGTAGGAAGTAGAATTCTTTTGGTTCAGATTTTTGTGAAATCTGGATCTTTCAAGATTACACATTTTGCCTCCCTAAACTCTTTAATTGGCCGGTTCGCAGTAGGGTGTAGATTCCAGACAGCTCCATTTTGTGAAGATTTTATTTTGGATTTTTTTTTTCCAAATAGGGCAGTGTTAAAGTGCATATACAGGGTGTTTTGTTAATACACTGATATTATCAAAATGATTTTTTGATTTTTTTATTAGCATAGAATTGCATAAAATGTTTTTGTAATAATCTTGAAGAATTTTTCTAAAAAAAGCTATTTACATTAATTAATGCAAGGAAATTTTCTGTCTTTTATGAACATTATGCATTTCCTGAATTATACTTTAATTTGAATATGCCTAACATTCATTAGCAAATCCACATAGAGAAAAAAAATGTTTCCAAACTTCTGCCTCTGCACTGGTGCAATATTTTCTCCAGGACAGCAAAACCAAAATAACGTCATTCTATAGAGCACATATACTGTACCACAGTGCTATCAACACCAAGAAAATGGACTGTATATTACCAAAATCCTGGACAATTGCTAAGCTTAAGCAGCACTTGAAGGACAGGGCCATACTCCATTTTGGGTACGATAAAGCGGCAGAAGATGATGCATTTTATTTAGAATTCATACCACAGACTTAAAGTGGCAATGAGATCCATGATTTTTAGGTGAGCTGAGTTGACTTGGAAACAAAAATAGCATATTGTTCATAGTTACGTACTTGTAATCATCATCATCATCATTTTGTTTAATGTTCATTTTCACTCTTCCTGAGTGGTTGGACGCTTTATGACTCTCCTCCATTCTTCTCTGTCTTCTGCCTGATGTTCATCCAATCCAATCAATGCCAAGTCTTCCTGTATACACCTTCTCCACATTTTCCTAGATCTACCAACTGGTCTCCTTCCTTCTACCTCTAATCTCTCTACAACTCCCAGCACTGTATCCTCACCTGCTCTCTTTACATGTCCAAACCATCAGAGTCTTTCCCTTCTGAGCACTGTTTCCAGGTCTTCTACTCCACATCTCTTACCTACATCTGCACTGGACACCCTATCTTGCCACCTGATCCCCGCCATATACCTCAGCATTCTGCGGTCACTTGCTCTCATTACCTCCATCAATTTTCTAGTTATTATTAAATCCTGAGATCAAAGAGTTGGAAATTGAAGATGAATTACCCTAAAATACCAAAAAGATTCTTTAATAATTGTCCAATTACCCTATTTTAAGGTGTAATTTACCCAAAAGTGGAAGCCCTGGAATTATTGCGCCTTGTGGCTCAACTAGTGCTCCGTCTGCCCATGACGGACAGAGACAAACCTGTATGAATTTTTAGTGAACTAAAGTTAGCGGAGGAGGAACTACATTTAGCAGAAGCTAATTGGTGCGCTAACTGTTAGCGAAAACGCTAATCAGCTAACGGAAAAGTTAGCTTCGCTAATTAGCGGTTAGCGGATTATCGGAAACATGCCCACCACTGCTCCCTTCCCACACCATCCACATGGATATTTTCCTGATTTAATCTTTTCTCTTGCCTCTTTTCCAGTCACCATGTACTTTGTTTTTTCCATATTAATTTCCAAACCTCTCTCCTCCATTCCTTCCTTCCATTTATTAAACTTTTCTTTCACTTCTGCTGTCTCTGCATTTACTACCAAGTCATCTGCATACAGCAGCTCCCATGGTGCCTCTCCTCTTGCTTTGTTTGTTGGCTCCTCATAGTTACTTGTAATGAGTGTTTTATATTATAACATGATAAAGATAGCTTTATTATACTCAAGTATGTACTAATTATGTTAAATGGACATGTCTAATATTTTCATACATTGTTGTGGGAATCAGTGTCATATCAAATTGGCATTGAAAATAGGTAAGTCACCACTGTGTCCTATGAAGTTCAGAGAACACTAAAATTCTGGAGTTAATAGACATCTGCACTCCCTATTACAAACAGCCCAACTGGAATGACACATTTAGGTACTCAAATAAATGTAAGTGATTATATAATTACACAACATTTTACTTTAAAGTTTGTTTTACCATAGAAAAATTCCATAAGAAGGAAGGAAAAGCTGGGGCTGCCATCCTTGGAAGAAAGACGAGAGATAGGTGACATGATTGCATTGCTCAGGGGAATGATAGGAGTTGACAGAATTGATAAAGAAGATCTGTTTAAATGGAATAAAGGAGCAACAAGGTTACTGAAAGGAACTGAAGAAGACAAAGAGCTTCAATACAGTTTTCCATATACATGTACTGAGCTTTGGAGATCATCCAAATCAATACCTTCATTGAGTTTAAAACTAAATTTCATCAGATAGGACACTTAGATGGGACAATATATACGCCTACGTGGTGTAGTGGTCAACGTGCCTGGCTTTTACTCTGTGGGCCCGGGTTCAAATCCCGGCCTGGCAGTCGGCGTGCAGCTCACCCAGCTGTTCATCTTCCCTTTCGTGATTTTTGATATATGGGTACCAGGGGTAACTTGGGGAAGGTAAACTGTGGTAACCCGGATGGCCTTGTATCCCAGGGTGATGGGCTCCCTCACACCACTGGCTCAAGTGCCAATGCGACTGAGATATGCATCGAGGCCATGCTCAGCTATAGCGTATGCCCTCAACTTTACCTCCTAAATATGTACAAAAAATATATGAAAGAATATGTATATAATTACTTGAATAGAAACTTGGAGGGCATTTACTTCCTGCTTGCAGGCTTGTTTTTTAGCTGATTTAGGTTAAAGTATGTCTGAAATACATGATGCTGTAGCAATTGAAGTCTCTGTAGAAAGACTTTAGCAATATTATCTACGTATATTTTAACATGATTTTTGTTTCTTGCACAGGGTTGTCTTTGGGATTCCTGAGATAATGTGGAATGTCATTGGGTCAATATGGATTCTCACTGGGCAAATTGAATGTGAACCAGACACTGCTTTACCAATCCTCATGAAAGGTAACTCTTATTTCTACACAAAAATTACTTTTGGAACTCTGTCATAGTGGGATTTCTGTCATACCAAATGTATGTTTAATGTTACTTTTATTGTATCTAAACTTGCTCTTTTTTATGGCAGCTTTGGTCATTTATACATGGGTGGCAGTTGCCCTCATCCTGCTGGGCATTTTGCTGCTCTTTGACCCCATGAAGCGACCATCCAGGCAAGGGGTAGTTGATGGTGGAGTCCTTGGGTAGGCTACTGTGCTTTTGTAGTTTTTTATGTAGTCGTAATATGTTTTTCGTATATAGTTTAGCTTACTTCACATTCAAATCCATAAGTTTTCTTCAGATGGGCTTAAAGTAATTGACTGGTAGTATGAAATTCCCTCTATGTATTGCTGGACATTAAGTTCTTTTATTTTGCTGTCCTTTCTCGCTTCTGATTTTCTTAAACATTTATTTTTGTACTACCTGCATAATTGAAAATTATTTGTTTCTTGTATCTGCCTAGCATGACTGCCCTACATTTCAAGTGAAAGACTCTTAGGGACACTCTAAAATGCTGTTGCTGTTTGCCAGCAAGAATGAAAAACACTCTTCCTTAACATTTATATAATTTTACTGAGTATTGAGTATAGAGATTCTATTAATTTATTATTTAATGTTTTTTTTAGTACTTCTGAAACATTTTGTTTTATAATGTATTCAAATTATTTGCAAGGATTTGTCAGTGCAGATTTGGATCCCAGTATTGGACCCAGTTCCCAGCCAGCCCTGGTGGATTTGTTGGAACTGGTTCCAATCCCATGTCCTCCCCGGCCCTAATATGTATTTGGTAGTCCCTTGCCCCTGCTCTTTCAGATAGTTGCCTGCTCATGACCCAAGGTTCTCCATTTAGTTTTGTTTTATTCATTATGAAAGGAATGACAATTCAGTATTATATTCTTTGATGGTAAATGACAAAGGCAACTGTTATATCAATTTTGGAGTTGTAGAACAATATGGCAATTTTTTATGTCTTGTACCTAAACACTATCCCTTAGTGAAGTATAAGAAGTTACTAATAACGGTGCATATTTTTGGTCACCACCAGAAGCCATTACATTCAACTGTGGGAGAAGCGATGTCGCCTCCTGTGCTGTGTGCGATCCCATGATGACAACATCTCGGAGGCATTCAAGAATGTGGCAGGTCAGTAGCCAGTAAACCACTTTTAACCCGGCAGCTTCGGCAGCCCCCGTTTGGGGCTCCCGTGAGTCGATCCACCAAAACGTCGGACCCCGTTTGTGGCTCAGCTCAAAATCCCTAATTCGAGCTAATTGTAAGCGGTGGCGGCATAGAGCAACCCACCATGCATGGCCTGGGTCATTGCTGTGGGTGAGTGATCTTGAGGTGGGCTTATTTGTCATAGGTGGTGCTGTAAGGTCATGGCAGACTGAATTAGCTATCCATACAGTAATCACATGTCAAATTCTCTAAAGTAGACAACAAGCGACTCTCGGCTAGATGCCACGCGTCACGAGACTATTTTGTAACAAACACCATCCAAAAAGAATGGAGTTTGAGTAAAAGTGAATATTTTTAATGGCTTTATGGTTATGAGAGGAGTACTCTGATATATGTTCCATGCTCTTTTCTCAGTCTCAAAATGCAGTGTAATGTTGACGTTTCTCGGCCACTTCTCAGCTTTCCCATAGCCAAAGCCCACGGGTTAATCCCATAATTCCTTCTTTTTACTTTTTCCTCTTATGAAAATCTTGTCAGGGGTTCTCAACCACTGGGTTGCCACCCTGTGGAAAGTCTAGGAGGATTGACTCAGGCTTTGAGAAGCCTTGCTAAAAATGGCTTGCAAGAAATAATGTATTAAAAATATGTAAAACAAACTGCTGAAATCAGGGTCTTGCGTGGGTTTCAGTCTTGGGAAAAGGATCGTGTGTGCAAGAACATTGGGAGTCTCTGTGTAGTGTGCTATAAAAACATGGGACCAAACGCATGATATTGTAAAAAAAATTCATATAGTTAATAATTTTTTTTTTCTTCAAATTTTTCTTTTCTCTTTTTTATAGTTTGGCCTATAGCACTGATAGGCTTTCTTGATGGTACCTGTTGTTTGGTCCTAGTGCATGAGTGGCGCCATTCTTTCTTGACTCATGCTGCTCCCCGGAGCACCACTTGTTCCTCTTGGGAGAGTTTCACTGCAATCTGCGTTGATAGGTGTTAGTCAGGAAAGTTTGTGGGTTGTCTGTGGCCATTTGGTGATTACTGAAAACTGTCAGTTTGCAGTGGCAGGTAGGACTTGATCCGGGGTCTCTGGAACACCATGCCTGCATACTTTCTACTCAGCCATTGCCTACCCTTTAGTTAAGAACGTTTCATCAAGTATGGGGGATGGTTATTAACCAGAAAAAAAGTAGTGAATGACTGTTAAGGGGTATTTTGTACCCAATATGTTTCTTTGTTCCTGGTGTAATTATATTGGATTCAGTCAATTAACCAGTGGGGGAATGCCTTCTGTCCAACCCATCATGCTAGTCTGTCATGAAAAGAGAAGCTTTGCTGTTGAAAGGGAAGGGTGATATCCAAAATGACTGCTTGACAGCAAATTGTTTCATTTGAGGTGATGCAGTAGTTCATCATTAATCACCTTCTGAAAAGTCTTGCTGACCACAAACTCTTGGAATACAGAACAATAGTTCCCTGGCATGGATTTTGAACATTTCTTGTGAACAGAGTCTGCCTTCAGCCACTTCCTCAGCATTGGTCACACTTCGGGTCTGGGAGAGGGTGGTGAGGCTGACCCCTCATTGTGGAGGGTAAGGGCGGTGTGTGGGTGCAATTTGCTGGGTTCTTGTTGACTACAGAAGGGTGTACACCATGTTTTTTTTTTGTTTTTTTTCCCACGCCGGTAGGCTTGCTCGAGGGGCCTGGATGGTAGTCGGCCCCAGCCCGTCATGGCGCAGGCAAGTGTTTATAGTGGCGCCATCTTCTCTTGTTGCTGTTGATGGGCTTGCTGGTGTTAGTTGTATTGCTGGGGAGTGGGTGCTGAAGGTTGGCTGCTCAAGTTGGTCGATGGAATTGGCAAGCAATGAGCAGGAGGATTGGATGAGGTAGCTGAATGGGAAACCTGAGTGCATATGGTGTTTGGGGAGGGAACTGTGCTTGGAGGGCTGGGGTGTGGGACACCAGTGTAGAGTGGTAATGGGTATTCTTGCTGCTGTAGTGAGCATAGCAGCAAGGAAGGAGATTATGAAGGCTACTGTGTTGAGAAGACTGCTGAGTAAAGTGATACAGGCAGTTGTGTGGGGAGCAGGAGTGGGTGTGAGGTTGAAAGAGTGGATGTATTGGCTGTCAAGGGGTTAGTGTCAGGAGGACTGGAGGTTAGAGGTTAGGGGATACAAGTGCTGGTGGTCGTGGGCTGAGGTGGTTGAAGATGAGACCTATCAGTAAATGATATTGCTGGAGACTGGTGGGTTGTGCTGAAGGGAGGTAATCTCTGTTTATCTCCGTGTAGTTACAGGTGTTTTTTTTATCTGCCACAGATGTTTTTGCCTCTCTGTTTGAGGACCTTGACCTGGTGGCATCCGACTTAGCAGCAGCATTAGTGCTTTTGCGCCTTAAGAGAAAGTATGAGGAACAGAGAGAAGAGTCTTTCAGAAAAATAGATCGTCATCTTCCCATCAGCAGATCTTTAACAGCTAGCATTGGTGAGTCTCATGACATTCACTTTCTATCAATATCCTTTTTTGTTTAGTCATTTTGTAAAAAGCATGTGTTTAAAGTATATTTTTTTGTGTAGACAGAGGGATACATGAATACAGTTTTTTATTGTCCTTTCAAGCATGAATTTTTAACATGGAGTTTGGTAAACACATATGTTGATGTTTTAGTAGTTTCATATCTTGGAAATATATTTTTACAGGAACTCTGCAGGATGAAGGAGGATTGCCTTATCAGCAGTCCCCACGTCCTGAGTGGATGAAGGTTGGTAGTGCATATCACTTCATGAAGTTTGCTATGGCCTCCTATGGCTGGCCATGGTTTATGTATCGCAACATCTGCCAGGGCTGTTGCTCCCTCAAGTCACACCTGCAGTGCTGTTCCTGTTGCAGGTTAGTATTTAGTATATTTTTTTCTACCCAGTTGATATTGAACTTTTAAAAAACATACCAAAAGTTAAGATAAAGTTGATGGCATACATTATAGCTGCACATTGCCTTGGAGTTCATCTATGTCACATTGGCCCATGAGGTTGTGATGAGTAAGAACTTATTACCCTGAGACACAGGGCCTGTGTAACATCTGCTGCTTCCCTTCTTGCCTGTTTGCCTTCCTCCTGGCCTCCAGAGCCACCGTCAGGATCCTCTTGGTTCTCAGACTGTCTGGTCCACTTCTTTTCAAATTCTTCCATCTTGCTGTTGATTTCTGCATTCTTCTCCTTAACCATCTTGAGCTCTTCCTTCATTTTGGCATTTTCTCTCTCCACCTCCTCGTGTTCCTTCACATTCTTCTTCCACTCTCCGCCACATGGCTTGCAGAACCACACTTTCATTCCTTGAACAGTCTTTAGTCCTTCTTTAGTCAGTCCCTCACATTCTCGGTGCCTCCAATTGCCACAGCAGACACACTCGGTGCCTTCAGCCTCTACCCAACGATTACAGGCCATACATACCTCCTTCTGCTCATCACTTCTCCTTCACAGTTTCTGCACAGCAAGTCGTCGCTCAGCTTTCCACTATACTCACACTTTCTACAGAACCTCCTTCATGCTCCACGTGCTTTATTATCTATATTTTCATAACTATCCATTGCAATTTGCTATTTTTATAGACCCAGACCACAGACCACGTTTGACCCTTCCGGCAGCAGCAGCAGTGTCTTGTTCTCTAAATACCAGCCTGAAAGGGTTAGGATGAATAACTGCATGAGCTACACTCTGACTTCTCTAACTGGGATTTGAACTCAGGCATGCGTTTTCATAGCTAGACATGCTAACCACTTCACCATGGTGGTGTAAACTTTAACCTTAAGCAGCACTAACCATGGGGACTGCATCCTCAGTGGAGTTTGAAAACTATGAATTTACAAAGTACAAAAATTAACTGTTCTTTACCCTGTTGCCTTAACTTTCCATTGTATCCACAATTACAGCCATATTTATCATCATAATTACAGTTACCCAAATTTTGCTATTCTTTTTTCTTTTGGTCTGACCTTGCTTCCCATATTATCTTTTATTTATTTGTATAATGGAAGTTAGTGCCCATCTCATATTACTTCTATGGCAGCTTGGCAGGGCACTATAACATTCCTCACAATCCCCACAGCTCACCACATCAACTACCACTTATTATTGTTATTATTTGGATTGCATTCCTTTAACTGGTTTGGAAATAAACGGTATCTAGTCAGACATATATTTTGAAAATTTGTTTCTAACTTTTTTATTTATAGGTAGGTGTTTATGCCTGAGGAGGCATACTTTCAGTGAAGCTATGTGCTTCCATGGGGAAGTGGTTAGCTTGCCTAGCTATGAATCTGTAGGCCCAGGTTTGAATCCCGTCCAGGGCAGTTGGCGTGCAGCTCACCCAACTGTTCATCCTCCTTTTTGGCCTGTTCAATAAATGGATGCCTGGAGAAATCTGAGGAAAGTACACATTGGTAACCCAGATGTCATTCCTCTTGTGTTCTGAAATAATGGGTTTTTACCCACCACAATGTCAAGGGCCAGTGCTACTGAGATGAGCAACAAGGCCACACCCAGCTATAGCATCTGACCACAGCTTTACTTTTACCATACTTACAGAAAGATACAAGAATTCATGAGGAAAACATTAGAGTAATGTAACCCGAGAACAATTTTATTGATTATTCAACATTGAGGGGTTAATTGTAAGATATCTGAAGTCAGAAATAAATATGAATTTGGTGTTGGCCCCAGGGTTGCCAAGAAAGAGAGGGTCATCATATCATATTTGAATGCAGTTTTGTTGTAGTTGTGTAAGGCTACCTTCAGGTCCCCTCCATCGTACGTGATGCAGGACAACTGTTGTCTGTGCCACACAGCAGCACTTAAGGCAGTGACTGGGCTCTCTGAGGAGAATATTACTTACATCACATTCCACAACAAAATTTATGAGGTTAGTTTTTTTTCAAGCAAACCATGCTTTGCTGTGTATTTTGAAATGGAATACTCAATCATGTCTACATATTCTTGGTGAAGCTAATTTTTACCCTCCTCAGGTTCCATTCTTCGTTGCCATAGATGATGAGACTCAACATGTTGTGCTGGCCATTAGGGGCACCCTCTCCCTGCATGATGCCATCACAGACCTGAATGCCCAGTGCACCTCGGTTAGTACTTTTTGAATATTAGTGACACTATGTAATGAGGTGATTGGTTTGAGGTGAGGCAAACAGGAGGTAGCCAATGTGATGCTGGTCCACTCAGTACCTCCCCTCTTCCTTGAAGTTTTACACCTAACACCCAAACTCAGTCAAATCAGTTGTAACAATCAAATCAGTCTGTTTTCTCTATTGACAGGTTGACTGTGAGGGTCTACCAATAGGATGCATGGCTCACAAGGGCATGGTGGAAGCTGCTCGGTCTGTTCTCATAAGGCTGGATGAAACTAGAGCCTTGTCAGAGGCCTTATCCCGCAGTGGCTATGGCTTAGTGATCACTGGTAAGTGTATCTGATCATTTAAGAGTGTATTTACCCCTTGCACCCTAGGAGGTACTACATATGCTGTGGACTACAGTACTCTCCCGAGTTTTGCGCTTGCTCTGTTCAGAAGGTATAGCGCTAAACTTGAGGATTGCGAAACTCGGGATATTGAAAACACTGAAAAAGCGCTTATTTGTTCTGACCCGTGGAGAAGCTGACTTTTTTCCCTCCATTACTACCTTGTTTTCTCAAAATACGTACCTTGGAAAAAGGAAGAAAATGGGAGGAGAGAATGGGTCGTTTTGAAGCTGCAGTTGAAGTTGGCTGCCTTACAATTGGCTGACCGTTCTGAAAACATGCTTGTGATTCGCTGGGAGTCCGATGGCATCATTGTTGGCGCTCACCCAATCAGCGGAATCACTGCCTTAAGACGATGTCACACTGGCTGTTTTCCTCCAATCGTTGGGGCTACGGGCAACACTTGTACGCCCAACCGGGAGCGAGTTGTCGGTTGTCCGTAAGCTGGTGTCACACTGGGTATATTTCCTCCCACCGCGTTGGCGGCAACTAGGGCAACCGGTAACTCCACTTTTCTGGGTTTGCGTCACACATGGCCAAGGTCAGTTGCCCGTATCCACATCCATGATGTAAACAAAGCACTTGTCCTGTATCAACATGGCGTCGTCTACTAAAGTAAGGGCTGTCGCGGCTTGTGCTGCCATTACCCAAGTTATGGACTTCTGGCATGGAGGAACCACAGGCACATCACACCCACAACTGCTTCTTCCTTCCATTTAACTGCAGCAACAAGTCCATAACTTGGATAATGGCAGCACAACCTGCGACAGCCCTTACTTTAGTAGACGACGCCATGTCGATACAGGACAAGTGCTTTCTTTACATTGTGGATGTGGATATGGGCAACTGACCTTGGCCGTGTGTGACGCAAACCCGGAAAAGTTGGAGTTCCGGTTGCCCTAGCTGCTGCCAACACAGTGAGAGGAAAAAGGCCCAGTGTGGCACCAACTTACTGATAACTTGCTCCTGGTTGTGCATACGGGCGTTGCCTGTACGCCCAACGGTTGGAGGAAAACGGTCAATATGACACCGACTTAAGGCTGTGACGCCGCTAATAGGGTGAGCACTGGCGATGATGTCATTGGACTCCCAGCGAATCACAAGCATGTTTTCAGAACTGCCAACAAATCATAAGGCTCAACTGCAGCTTCAAATTGATCAGTTTTCTCTTCCCATTTTCTTTCACTTCCAAGGTACGTATTTTGAGACTACATGGACAGGACTTCCTCACATTCCACCCTCCCACTCTCTCTCTCTCTCTCTGGCTCTCTCTCTCTCTCTCTCTCTCTCTCTCTCTCTCTCTCTCCCCTTCAACTTAATATCAACTAGAGTAGAAATGCAATGTTTTGGAGTCTTCTGATTAATGTAAAATCACTTAGGTTTAAGGACAGACCACCAAGTCTGGACCATGGGGTCTGTGTGGTCTGATTTTTTATGTAAATCTATGTAAATCTCTCTCTCTCTCTCTCTCTCTCTCTCTCTCTCTCTCTCTCTCTCTCTCTTTTGACCAAAGCCCCTATGTTTGGAGAAAAACAGCCAGTGTGACACTACATTTAAAGGCAGCGCGCTTGACGCCGGTGGTAGGTAGACATGACCTGTACATGTCAAAGCAGCATGAAACTCGGGGTGATAATGCGCGAAAGTCAGGATGGTAAGAATTTAGGACTAAGTGCAAAACTCAAGGATCGTGAAACTCAAATAGCACGAAACTCGTGAGGGTACTGTATTTGGAGAATATTTCAGGATGTAGTATCATGTTTGTCCTGAGCTATTGGCAGCACATTAGATTTAACCCTTAGATTACGGCGATCGTACATATAAGTGCGCTACCACACGCCCCACCCGTACGGAGATCATATATATAATCATCACACTCTACGCTCCCTACGTTTCAAATATACTGCCAGTTCTTGACTCAGAAGAATGGTGGAGGCATCTGGCATCCGTACACACTCTTATTCGTCTCCAGCACGCAGCCTACCGAAGGTCACAGATCATTTTCCACTTTTGTTCGGAATACATCTGTCATGTCTCGTGACGCGTCAAGCAGTTCCTCTGCTTCGGGCGGAAGTAGAGCGCGGGCGAATCAAAGTGACAGTGACTGTGATGACTGCTATGGTAGTGACATTGACAGAGGAGGGAGGGGCAAGTAGGTAGAGAGAGAGAGAGAGAGAGAGAGAGAGAGAGAGAGAGAGAGAGAGAGAGAGAGAGAGAGAGAGAGAGAGAGAGAGCAAGTGGGGTGCTTCCACGCGACGCGTCACGGCCATGAGAAAATGCACAATATTTTTGGCTGTCATAACTTTTTTATTATTATTAGGAGAGAAGTTTTATTACACCACCATATATACTAGATGAATATACAATTATTGCAAAGAAGAAAGACACCATTTCCACCTCTTTTAAATGCCTAAATTTTCCCCGTGCACACCACCCAGAGAAATATATCACCACCCATACTCTAAGGGTTAAATAGTTTTACAACTTATTTTTTTCATTCCTGGTTTGTTGAAGAGCTAAATATTTTTTTGTTTTTTCATATGAAAATTCACTAAATTGTGGTTTATTTTGTCCCTAAGGTCACAGCTTAGGAGCAGGGACAGCAGTAGTGTTGGCTGCCCTCCTGAGGCCTCGATACCCAAACCTCAAATGCTTTGCCTTTTCACCACCTGGAGGACTCTGTTCCAGGGAATTTTCTCAAGCTACCCAGGTTAGTAGCACAGGCCATGCTTGGTCATGGGTAGCTGGGTTCACAAACTTTGGAACTGTAGCAATATTTCTCCTTTTAGTTTGATACCTAAGTAAAACTCAGTGAGTGGGATGCATAGGTCCATCCAAAGGAATATGAGATATGAGGTTGTTAAATAAGGTCCATGCAAATAGTGGGACAAATGACCATACTCTGTGTATGATTAGTTAACAATAAAGGAATAAAAAGAGATGGTATCTCAGTTTCAGGATAGAAGTAAAAGAGAATAAGGTGTAATAAAAAATTAGGGATGAAGGACATTGTCAAGGAAAATGAGTCAAAAGCTAAAATAGATAATAATAATAATAATAATAATTTTATTTTGCCCAGCGGCATATATATATATATATATATATATATATATATATATATATATATATATATATATATATATATATATATATATATATATATATATATATATATATATATATATAAGATAAGAAAACAAATGAGATCCAACAAGATACAACATTTATTGTATTAGAACACCTGAGAGAAAAGGAGTCTTGGGAGACTGACAGGTTAGGAGATGCAGAAACAATGTATGGCCAGAAATGATTTTTTGGGCACTCATCCAATTCAGGGAGCCTTGGACACCAGACAGCAGAGTTCCTGTAAGTTGGATAAACTTACAGCTCTGCATTTTATATTTATTCTTGCGTCACTACAGAGTAAAAGTAGTTGGTGCTTTCTACAGTGTTTTGTAATGTCGGTGGTGGTTGGTGATGACCTGGTCCCACGCCTCTCCATGAACTCCCTCCATGACCTACGTCACAAGATAAAGTGTGTTCTGGATACCTGTCCCCAGCCTAAGGTTTGTGTTTGAACTCATTTAGGATGCTACCACTTAAATATTCTGTGTTTGGGAGAAAATATGCCCCTGCATTTTTGGAAATCCTTATCCCCATGCACTCCATGCATATTCTGAATTACCAGAGGATCCCAGATAATACTATGTGCATCTTGGATTTCTGAGGGAATATCTCAGAATAAAAGAAACTGCTTCTTTTATTAATTGCATGGTGTTGTTGACATAAAATGAAGCTCACCTTATTTCACCTCTTTATGGCATTTTTATTCCATATGAAGACTGTACCTCTGGTACCATATTGTGTATCTTAAATTTTCAATGTAAATTTTGGTTTATATTTTATTTCTGTATTATTTTCTTCCTATGCAGGACCATTGCACTGGTATGCAAGGTTGAGAGGAAATGATAGTTGACATCATTCCTTGGGTGGTGTCCGTGGAATTTTTAATTTTGATGGCAAAATGCATCCTTTCTTTATCGAATGACTTGTGTGTCATTAAACTATTTGCAGAAAAAAAACTTACAATTCTCATGTCATCATCAGATAAATATTACTCCCTTTTTAACATTTTCTTTTCAGTATCGTGTGTTGGCACAAGGATGCTGGTACATGCTGTTTGGTATATCAGAATCTTCACTCCACTCTGCGTCTCTAGACAGTCCTGCTCAGGATCGCCCCCTTTTGGAAGGCGGTGGCAATTCTTATACTTACGTAAGTACTTGAGAATGTATTTTGTGCTATGTTGTGTTTGTTTGGTCATAAAATATCATTGGTTATGTGCTAATGAGACATTGTCACAAAAATAATAAGAAAAAGTTTTTTTTTCCAGTTTTACCAAGAATTTTCTAATGAAAAATTGGATAAATGATATTTTATGATAAATATGATAAAATATGATAAATCATATTTTTAGGAACATTTGTACTGTAATATAATGCAAATAAATTGCCAGCATCCAATAAACTTTATAGTTTTTAGGGCAGTTTTAATTATTTTAAACTTATTTTAATGCCACTACTTTCCTCCAAGCACATTCATAATTCAGATCAACATATCAATTTTGTTAATAAGTTTAAAGCAACTAACTTTATTCATGTTTAACATTGGTAATTGATTGATTCTCTCTTTAAAAAGGACATATTAATAATTGTTTTTCTTTGTTAGTTTAATCCAGTGTTTGGCTTTCATGAGGAACAGGTGACTATATAGGCATTATGTATTTGCTATTTACCTAAACCTGTTTTGGGCTTTCCGGGCAATAGTTTGTAGTTGTATTATCAACATTGACATGAAGAAACTTGTATTTTATACGAACCTAATATGTAGTTGAGTAATATTAGTGTATGAAGGGGGTACTCAAGTTTCACACTTGCTTTGTTGTGGGGAACTCCCTCATTATACTTTTAGATTGCTAATTTTGTTAATTTTGTGACAATATATATATATATATATATATATATATATATATATATATATATATATATATATATATATATATATATATATATATATATATATATATATATATATATATATATATATATATATATATATATATATATATATATATATATATATATATATATATATTAAAAGTCCTATAATCCAGAATGCTGGTGTTCATGCACCGCTGATCCCATGCACCTTCTGGATCGGCAGATTTTCCGGATTACTTGTAGGGGACCTCAAAATGTCCAAAACACCATTCCCAGATGTTTACCATAATCGGTCTGGCAATCGCCAATATTGAGTACCTGCCCCAGACTTTTACCACACTTATGTGGCACATTTAAGTATCACACCTAAGATATTTTCTACAAGTTATTTGAAAAATTGCATTACGTGTCAACAAAGGATACAATGTGGGTGGCAGGAAGTGTCAGCCAAATATTTCCTTTTTTGCCTTTAGGAACTAAAATGTATAGAATGCAAATTATGCACTAATGAATACTTCTTTCTATAAAAATTAGGTTATAAAAATAAGAAAAGTGATAAAAATGATCATTACTACACAATTATAAGCAGTAGCAGCTGCTGCTGCTCAGCTGATATGTATACATGTAAACGAACAGAAGACATGTTGGCTAGGACAAGGCAGTTTTTGCCATTTTTTTCTTGGCAATGGTGAAGTATGTATATTATGCCCCCTCTTCTTCCCCATAGAAGGCTCTGTAGTAGGAACCATTGTGATCAAAGAATACAGATAAAACCAAGCAAATTCAGGAAACAACAAAGTAATGGACAGCCAGCTGGCCAACATGCTGTGAACTGGGTGCATCTTACGAGTATCACCATGGATCTGGAATTTAATAGTTCAGTGCACCACTTTCGTCTATTTTTAGCATTTAAATTTTTTTTCTCAATGTTATCCCCAAAAAAACTAAAACTGACCCTTGGCTGAAAATTCCAAATTACTGGGACTTCCGAAGTATTGGGTGTCAGATTATCAGACTTTTACTGTAGTATATAATATATATATATATATATATATATATATATATATATATATATATATATATATATATATATATATATATATATATATATATATATATATATATATATATATATATATATATATATATATATATATATATATATATATATATATATATATATATATATATATATATATATATATATATATATATATATATATATATATATATATATATATATATATATATATATATATATATATATATATATATATATATATATATATATATATATATATATATATATATATATATATATATATATATAAATATATATATATATATATATTATTAGTCAAATTGGTCATAATTTAAAATCTACATTAAAATAAGAAAGCATATTATTCAAATCTCTTGCCATTCCCCCAATCCTGCCTCTGTCTTATGTGCTCACCTCACACCAGCCGTGCATTCAGTTGACTGGCTAGCAATGCAGCATTGTGCAACATTCCAAAATGGAGCTACCAAGTTTTACCAAGACGGTGGCGTTAGCCAGATGCCCCATCGAGTCATTGCACGGGGTGGGGGTGCGGGGGATGTGCAGGGTTGGGGGGGGGCAGTGTTTGTAAACAAAGGATACATTGTAGTCATGAAAGTGGCCAATGTCACATCTGCTGCATTTTCTTGCCTTCTTTGAATGTTTAGTTGAACTATGATTACTGACTGCTGTTCCAGTAAACGGTTGCCTATAAGAGCTGCTGCAGGAATATTGTGAGGGAGCTGTTGTTGTGGAATGTCATTTTGGTTGCACTCACTTGATTGACTGTCCGGTTTGGCTCCCCCACCTGCCAGGAGTTGTGGCAGTCAGTGGGTGAACTAAATGCAGCTGAGACTTGTAAATAGTGGAGATATCGCTCCACCCTTGCTCAGCTCACGTGCTAGCCAACTGGTGTCTACTGCATAGATTTAGTTGTATGCTTATGTAACATTGTAGGCCTATAAACTGGTAGAGTAGGGACTGTCATATAAGTAGTACCTACAGATTGAGTTCCACAGGCAGCTGAGGGAAGCATGGGTGAGGTGGGGTAAGGCCAGCACATGAGGAGAGTATCAGGGCAGGGGGCGAGTAGGAGGTATTGGAACGCTCTGTAAACAAGTAACTGCTCTACCCGTGATGGGATATTTGAAATCACAACTCACTCACTGACTACTTACGGTAACTCAGTATCATTGGCGTTCGCAAGTTGCATAAGTTGTAACTAGAGGACTACTTGTATATATTTTTATATATCACATATGATGCTTGTGGTTTAGGTAAATCAACTTATTTTGTCTTTCTCATGAAATTTAAAGAAAATGTCTCAAATGTTTTTTGCTATACCCAATTCACATTTCCTCGAGTTTAGTTTTTGTATAAGCCATGATCTTGAAGTATTGAGTGGCTAATTTCTTATATCTTCTAATTTGCCACAGGAATTTAGAATCACAAATTAACTCTATCCATGGTTTATAGCCATCACCCCCCTCTGTGCAGGAGAGTGTAGATGATGTGCGGGTGACCTTCTCCGAGCCAAATCCCCAGTGCCCCCAAGTCCCCAGACACACGGAGACTCCACTGTTCCTACCTGGAAGGATTCTTTACTGCTTCCCTAATCTGCCAGAGGAGGACAGGTAGGAGGACAGTCTGTCTGACTTTGAAGTAGTAGTATGAGTATGGACTACTTTTATAAAACTCACAAGGGGTATTGTGGTATACCTACACACAATAGGAATCATGGGGATGTAAGGTATGGCTGTAACTCATTTTTGGGTAATTTAAACTAATTTTGATTTTTTTTTTCATTGTAATTCATTCTGAGTAGTGACATTACTGTCTACCCTCATTTTAATTACATTTATTAGCCCATCTCAAATCATTTGTATCATCTGCACTTAAGCCTTACATTATAAACTTGTATATGAGGTGCCTCGAGCCAAAGAGAGCTGAGGGATATGATTGCTAAACACCAGATAATGCAATTAAAGTTTTGAAGAACAATTTTTCTACCTATAAGACAAAGGACAAGAAAGTGTTTTATAAGAAAAATAATCCTTATGTAGTTGTCTACCATTGTGGTAAAACAATAAGTTAGATTTTTTACTTTTTAGTTATGGATGCTTATTATGTCATGATATTATAATCTGAATTGATATTTATTTTTAATTTTACCAAAAGACAATTTTAATACAATAATAAAAAAAAAAATTATACCTCATATTTTGTTAAAACTATTTAATTATCCCCCAAATTTCCATTTATTTGTGTGGCAGAAGCAAGAGATAAAAACATACTGAGCCTTGAGCCTGCCCCATTCCTCCCCACCCACAAAGGCACATTGTGTGACTGGGTGAAAGCTGCTGTTGTCATGGAAAATAAAAGCACATCATTGGTTAGATGCAGTGTGATGGCTTATCTCTCTCTGGCTCGGCATCATCTGCACATGATTTCTAAAGAGATTTTCATTTTTTTGTTTTTCTGATCTAAGGTAAAATTTATCATGCTTTGGACTAAGATAGAGGGATCTATAGTGTTACAGTCTGTAGAATGTGTAGAAGCAGGTAACTCATTTTTTTTCATTTTGTCCCTTAGCTCCTTTTGGTTCACGGGGCCTCATATCTAATTTTGATCTCATTAAAGAACCTCTAACATTTGGTCTTTCATCCATATTATCAGGTTGGAGGGCAGTGTGGGTGAATGGGAGTTCACTTGGGGCGAGCCCAAGGAGTTCTCACAAATCCTTATCTCGCCCTTCATGATGCGGCATCACTTTCCCCCAGTGGTGCTTTCTGCCCTCAGGGATGCAGCGGTCCAGGCTGCAGACCCCAGTTAATAAGATGTGCTGAGGGACCTTCCCTTTACAAATTTTTCTCAGTAGATGAGTGAACAGCAAAGATGCTCTTTTGTATGTGGTGAAACTATTATATATATATATATGACTAACCATTGTCAGAAAAGTGTGATGGTGACAAAGTATTTTGTACTCACTTTAGGAACTGTAGTCTTAATATAATTATATAATTACTGTAAAGATTTAAATGAGTTGGTATTTAGGTCATGTGAAATGATCTCAGGGAGTCTTGGCAGATTTGACCCAAGGAAGAGTATTGTTTATGATGCATTTTATCCACAATGGTTTACTACCAGTTTAAGGTTGTGTATGTAGTTGTGCTGACAGAACATAATATCAAGTATATATATTGTTGCTTTTAATACTTTCAGAACTTAAATAAAATATTTATATGTGTTCACATTTTTCAGTAAATACTTCAATTTTCTTTTCAGTCTACTGCAAATCAATAAGGTTTCAAATGTTTGAATGTACATGAAATATTAAATTAGTAAACATGTGTGGATTATATTTAATTAAATATACAAGCTTCACACTACAGTAGTTCCTGACGTAAGATAGCTACCTTTTTTCAGCCATTTTCTGTTAGTCAGTTTAGCAATACATGGGATTATGTATTTTTATCTCAGTGTTAGATTTCATAAATACTTCTCAGGTTTCATTTTCTCTCAGAATCCATAAGCCTAGACCTTAAAATTTCCATTCTTTTATTCCAGTGTCTTGTAATGTTATGAAGCCTTTTGTAGTTATATATAATTAGTAATGGTAATGATAACAAAGTAATAATGATAACAATATGATAATTATAATAAATGTTTTTTTAACCACCACAAAAGTTTTTTTATTTTTTTTAATTTTTTTTTTTTACGTTGTTGCCTGATGCGCCGGTAGGCATCTTCCCGGTGGGGCCTGATGGTCGGCCCAAGGCTTCTTCCAGGTGGGGCCTGATGGTCGGCCCAGCCCGTTCTGGCGCAGGCGAGTGTTTATAGTGGCGCCATAAAATATTTCAACATATTCCCTCTGGCATAGTAAAAGATAGTCAAGAGTATTTCTATCTAAGTAAAATAGGGGTGGGTGGTGGGTGGTCTATTATATAGGAGTGTTTCTTCAAAGCCATTCCCGACTGATGAACGCTCAATACTCGTGAAGAATGAGTGAAAGCTTACATGAGATTCAAAGCTGCATATTCAATCAATCAATCAATGGGGGCATACGCCCGGGGGTGCTTCTCCTCACCCACCCTACAACAGCAAGCTCGGGGGTTCCTCCAGCCAAGTTTCCATGCAGGCCCCCTTCCCATCCTAAGGATCTCCTCCTGGCAGGATGTACTGACTTGCTCAAGTCACAAACTCTGTGGGCATCCCTTTGGCCTCTTCCACTCAGGATTGTCTCTAACTGTAACAACCCGATGATCAGGGTCAGTTTCTTGGTAATGGGTCACATGCCTCTTTAGCCTGAGTTGGCACTGACGAACTAAGTGGATAATATATGTGGAATCAGTCTCGCGGAGTAGTTGCTGGTTGGACACAAAGGCATTCTAGTGATATCCTATGATTCTGCATGGACACTTTACCAGAGGCATCAATCCGTCTCTCTAAGTAACTATTTAGTGTCCATGTTTCACCCCCTTTTGTTTTCCTACACAGGTATTGACAACACCATATACTCATACTGAACAAGTCCAGAACACTGGGCCAACCCAGTCTGCCGTATGACTTCCTAGAGAGACCCACTGTTCTGAATTACGCTACTAAGGTATATGAAATTTTCCAAGATTTCAATGTTCTCACTATGCATGAACAGACTGTTCTGTATTGTAGTGCATGTTGAAGACAATTCTCTACATGACTATGTCAGAAGTGCTAGCTGGCTCTTTGTCATTCAGCTCCATGTCCTCTCATCTCATATGGTGATAACTTGAATGCTCATTGGTACATCATCTGTAACTGTCCACTCTTTTCTTTGACTGCGGCTATCTTCTGTATAAACAAATTTAACTCATATATATCTCTGTAATCTAAGCTGATGCATACTAAAAGAGAAACTTGTCAGGTTGTCTATTAGCAAGTAATCTTTTTTTCATTTCAGGAAACGACAAATGAAAACCATGAAAATGAAAAACAGGGGAACCTAAATGATTTTAATTTATTTATACAATTTAAAAATATAAAGCCTTACATAATGCTGAGAAATTATAGTTACATATTAGTCTTGCTTAAAGGAGAGCAAGGTTTTCTTTCCAAAGAGTTTGATTTTTTTTGTTGATATAGTGTAGAATTCACTTGATCTCTTTTTTTCTCTTAAATTCTTACTATGACATTCCTCTTTGGGTTTAGCAGTATCCCCCAAGGCCTTATAGGGACCTGAATTCTCTTTTGGTATGACAGGTGAAGCAGCTGCCCCTTCATCCTCATTTGGTATTCTAGCACATGCTTCACTGGAGTCCGATAAAGTCCATGACTCTCGATTACCAAATCTCTGCACCTCTTGACCCAATTCAGTATTGCTTGTCGCAGGTTCGTCCACTCGGTAATGTAGCCTGTCTAAAGTTTCCTCCCTCAGGTCAGGTCTCAATTGGTTAATGTATCGAGCAGCTGTAGGAGGCATCACTCTTGGCTTTCTAATAAGGTTCAATTCACCAGTGTCTTGACGGTATCTGGTGAGAGCTGCTATGGTCTTCCGTCTGTCCTGCAACTTCTCCCTGGTCTCATCCACAGTTTCCAGCTCTGGGGCATAGCACACATGTAACACATGTCCATAAAATGACTTTCCATCCAGTTGTTTCTTGGCAAATCTAGCATTTTTCAGAAATCTGAATTTTACCAAATAAACTTCCACATAATCTTCATGAGGGTAGTCGGGTAGCAATTGGAGAAATTCTATTTCGCCATATCGATGGCACAACGTCTCTAGTTCATTACTTATCTTTATAGCTGGGACGCCATTGACAATGAGGTAATTGGACTCATCATTAACTGTGTAAACGCGGACAGCAGTCAGCTTGCGTCCTTGTCGGTACCTGGCTCGGGTCATGCAGAACTCTAGCTGTTCGTGGTGTGGCAGCTTAGGGACAGTAGCTGCTGTAGCAAGCGTCATGTTTGCTGCCTTACTGCAGACACACTAGATATTTGATATCCAGTGAAAGTCCTCTTGATTGTGATTAATGAATGGTATTCAAGTAGCCCGTCAGTGTTTTTGGTGCTTCTTTAGTGTTTTAGGCTACTGGTTATGCCATGGGACCATAGGCTTTAAAGCCCTAACAGTGTAAGTTGCTTGTGACTATTGGTGGGGTGATGATGTGCCTCCAGGATATAGACTAGATCTTGTCAAGTTGACTGGATTTCTGTAGGAAGGGTGTGTACTTCAGGGCTTGGAAAGTAGTGTTGGGGATGAAGGAGTAACTGCCCAGCAGGTCTTCAAAAGTTGGTCTGCGGATGTTGAGCTTGGTTAGGGATGCTTTGAGGATAGTGTGAATATAGTGAAATATTGGGCATTGAAGTAGGAAGGGGGAATATGTAGATAAGGGTAACCTTCTCTACTGCCACTGACATCAACAGCACAGTGTGAAGTGTATCACATGTATTTATTGTAATTAATTAAACTTTACATAGGTATATAGCAAAATTAACATGGCCTAACCTAACTATGTCTAACTTTCCAACCTGATCTGACCCCCCGCTGCCAAAATATGTGCCTCTATGTCCTCACGTCTAGCAATACCACCCTAAGACTCTTCGTCTCATCAACTCCCCTCCTCTTACTGATAGTCTTCTACCTCTTTAATTCCGCCGCCATGTTGCCTCTCCTTTTATCTTCTATCGATATTTTCACGCTGACTACTTTTCTGAACTTGCTAATTGCATGCCTCCCTCTCTCTTGCAGCCCCTCTGCACATGACTTTCTATTCAAGCTCATCTCTTTACTGTCCAAATCCCTTACGCATGAGTTAACTAGCATTTTTACCCTTTCATTCCTCATGCTGGTAAACTCTGGAACAATCTTCCTTCATCTGTATTTCCTCGAGCCTACGACTTGGAACTCTTTCAAGAGGAGAGTATCAGGACACCTCTCCTCCCGAAATTGACCTCTCTTTCGGCCACTCCTCGGAACTCTTTTTTATGAGCAGTGAGTATACTCGAACGCTTGACATCACAACACGGATCAAACAACATTTTTTTCTTCTTTGCACTTGAGCTGTTTCCTTTGCCGAAAAAAAAAAAAAATCTTGTTTGATCCACGATGTGATGCGATGCGTTCAAGTGTAATTGTTTGTAATAAACCTAGCCCCCTTAGTGTTGATTTGTTCTAACCTATCAATGTTTCTGTGTGTGTAAGGATCCCACACCGTGGAGCAGCATTCAAGTGTTGGTCTCACAAGTGTGTTATACGCTATGTGTTTTATGTCAGGTGTACAGTTATGTAGATTCCTCCTCAGGAACCCCAGTGTTCGGTTGGCTGTGGCACTGATATGGTCTATGTGAGTGTTGCATTTTTAGTTAGTGGAGAGGTGGACACCAAGATACTTGTGTGTGTGCACAGATTCAAGGTCTGTGTTATGAAGTGTAAGTGTGATGTATGGGGTTGTGAGCTCTGGTGAAAATTAACAATTTAGATTTTGTCTGTGTGGAAATGCATCTGCCAGGTGCACTCCCAGTGCTGGAATGCGTCCAAGTCTTTTTGTAGAAGTCTGCAGTCGTCAGGACTCGATAGTCTCAGTAGCAGTCTTTACTGCTCTAAACAGTAAACTACTGTCAGCAAACAGTCTAGTGGAAGAATGTTAATGTACAGGAGGAAAAGAAGAGGACCTAGAATAGTGCCTTGTGGGATGCCTGAAGAAACAGGGACAGTGTCAGATGAAGATCCATCAAGAACATGTAGAGTCCCGAATATCCTGAAATATTTTAGTAGTATTTCAGTTTCAGTGGTAGTGACTATGATGATGCCAAGTTTATTAAAAGGGTAATTGTGGAGAGGCACTCTGCGCCTCCAAAATACGACCTTGGAAAGGTTATTATTCTCGTGAGGGCAATGTTGGAGGCGCAGAGTGACTCTCCATATTTACCATGAAAAGGACATCAGTAGGCTATTCATGAAAGAAATTGATTCACTCACACTATGACGTTTGCAAATACGTGCATCGAGAATTATTATCGAGGCTAACATTGTAATTGTTGACGGCCCTCGCAGAGCATTGCACTAGCAATGGAGCGGGGCCTGAAACCTCATCAACGGTAAACGGTAGTTGTTTGTGTACAACTTTGTCAAATGTCACGTCGGTCAAGTAGAATTAAAATGTCATGAAATGTAGTGAGTTGCAATTCACACAAACGTTTAGGTCGAAAGCTGTGTTGTGAGTCAGTAAGAATGTTGTTTGTGTCAAGGTGATTCATTATGTGTTTAAGTATTGTGTTGAAAAAAATTACATGGAACTGACGTTAGTGAGATGGAGCGATAATTACCTGGGTCGGTTCAGTCATGTGTCTTAAACAAATCATTAATGTTTGCCAAAAGACTGCCAGAAGGTAATGATAGGGATTGAGTGAAGATGGTATGGAGGATGGGGGCAAGGATGGGGCAAAGGATTGAAGGATGGAGGCGAGAATGTTGTCAGGGCCAGTGGATTTGCAATAGTCAGAAATTGTATTATGTTAGTCGTAATATCAAGGGGGTCTATCGGGGGGAAGGGGCTGTGTGGAAGGTTTGGTTGTGTTCTTGTGTGTGCACTGATTGGAACTGTGCTGTGTTGTGGGCTGGTTACTAATGTGTTGTTGTTGTCTTTCAGTGATGTAATTGTGTGAGTGGAGAGATATATAACATACAACACAATGTCAATATTAACCTCACTCTTGTAGTCAACTTGTTTTGTTTATTTCGGACTCGGCTGCAGTAGTAGTAGTCGGTTGGGAGTTTCGCCTTTGTAACGGCACTCCCTGATATGTTTTTTCTGTTTCTATTTTTTTTCCTCTTTTTCTTTCATTCTTTTTTCTCTTATTGTCCAAAACTTATTTATTGTCTCGGAGGGCTCAGTGTTGCCAGCTTCTTCTTTGTTTTACCTGTAACGCTTTGTATCGCTTCTGTGGTCCTCCTTCTCTCGTTCCTCTTCTTATTCACTTATTCACACTTTCCTTTTCAGTATTACATCACTTTCTTAAACACTTCATCCTGAACTATTATTTTTGTGCTTTATCAGACGAGCAATATTTAACTTGTTGGCTACTTATGTATCTAAAACAACACGAATTTTGACAGGACAATAAATCACAGGTATGTATATTTATGTTCTTATCCTACACACTTTCTCCAGGATATAGACATTAAGGGGGGACACAACCCCTAACACAATTCCTACCATTGTATCTTTTTAGTTTCATGGTGCTACCTACACATGTACTAATAGTTGTATAATCACACACTGTCCTGCCTAGGGGTTGGGATGGCATGTTCCTCACTTCTCCCTTGTTGTTTACCTGCAACAGTATACTATTAATCAATCAATCAAATATCAATAAAAAAAAGGTTCAGGTCTTTCGACGTGAAACTTTTAGGATATATTTAAAACATGAATACACACATTATCTGAGCAAGCTTTTCTTTCACAGGAGCTGCCGATACAAAGGCCTGGATGGGGAGACATCCCAAGCCACCGGTGACATCAAGATTAAGATCAAGATCGAGGTATCTGTGACATCAAGATCAAGGTCAAGATCAAGTAAACAGACAACAGATCCGCGGCTCCTGGCTGAAGAGGACGAGGAAGCCTCGTATCCGGCAGTTATCTTAACGCCGGGGAGGCGTCACAAGTAAACTGTTCTTGCTGCAATCCAACGACTGTTTCCACCAAAGGATTCTGGCACAACTAGTGTACGCAAACTTTCCTGAAGAAATCGGGGCAACTGGACAGCATCCACCCCACACCCTGGTGACACACCGACAGAACAACAACATCCGCTAACATTCCCACTGACGGGGCTCAGGAGACAGTTCTCAGAAGACAACTACGGGTAGGTCTGCTGTCACGGACGTACTTGCACGACGTCCAAGATGTTAAAAAAAGGATAGATTGGTAAATCTGACACCTATAAACTACTTACCTGGTGGGGTGGGGCCCCCCTTATCTGGGTCCATTCATGCAATAACCAGGGGTAGGGGCGTGGCCTGAGACAAAAACTTACACGCCAGTCAGATGGGCTCTTAAGAATTAAAAGTTTAAGGTAATTGTGGAGACCAAGATTCCACAGATTCAGAGGCAAACCTCACAGTCTCTCAGACCATGCTTTTCAACTTCAAGAAACGTGCACCTTCTGCAAAGTCTCTGCATTCCTTGGAGAGGGAACCACCATTGCCACTGTACATCGGAATGAGGATTCACACAGACCCAGGTCTAAAAAGCTCATCACACAGTTACATGACTTGGGTCTCAGTGTTAGTTAAGACAAAGTTTTTCAGCTTAAGAACCAGCTTGCAACTGCTGTTTGCAGGGACTTTCAGGACAAAGGAGCTGTCCTTCCTGCTCAGCTACAATATGGAATGCCGAGACTTTGCAGAAGGTGCACGTTTCTTGAAGTTGAAGAGCATGGTCTGAGAGACTGTGAGGTTTGCCTGTGAATCTGTGGAATCTTGATCTTTAAGGTCAGCACCATTCAACAGCATAGACACCAGGGTCTTGAGAGTAGATGGCACTGACTCTTCTTGGCAACCAGAAGGAAATTTACCATCGAGGTGGAAACCTTTGTAGTTGACAATCTCCTTGCACACTATCTTGGCAGCCTTAGCCAGCAATAGTGCATCACCTTCATAAATGCATGCCATGGCCTGCTTCAGCATGTGCTGCATCCCTTGTTCAAAAAACAATCTTAATTTTGCCAGCACATTTCTCTTGTGCTTGTGGAAAGTATGCTAGAACTTTCTCCTTGAAGTGGGTTCAGTTAGTCTCCTTCTCAACACCAAGGTTCCGCAGCAGCTTTTCATACAGCTGATACAAGTAAAAAAATTGAAGTAGAAGGTCCCATCGTCCACACAGTTTTCTATATGGATAAAGAGCTCCACAAGTGTTATTGCCTTCATCCTCTTTTCCTCAGAAGAGACTCCTGATTCCTGCCCTTGTTGCCGCATCCTTGATTGATAGTGATTACGTTGAGCTGTTAAGCACTGCAGATGATATTTGGCTTTAAGTGCTATGAGCCCGCCACCTTCTATTTTAGCCATTAATTCTGTTTCCTGAAGCTGAGTAGCCATCTGTCTTATGTTCTCATCCTCTCCAAGTGTTCTAACTTCATGGGGGTGTCCATCCTCTCCACAACAAATTAGACAGGCCATTTTGTCCATCGACTGACGCCGAGGTCATTTCTCCCCAGAGTTGCTGCTCCCTGTAGTCTCCGCCTTGTCTCACTTTTTGGTAGCTCTCTCCAGTTTGTCTTTACTGACTTGATGTTACAGGATTTGTGCCATGCACCCCGGTTTTGGACCAGTTCACCTATAGTCATCTCCAAAATTCAGTACCACTGGCAATGCACCCAGACCTCTAAAAGCATTAGCGTTATTCAGGAAGTGACTGTATGATTTTGTTTAGTCCTCGCTTCCTTGTGCATTGAGTGGGCATTTCAGAGGCTCTGTAGTTTTTTTTCTTGGAAGATGGCTTCAATCAATCTTGCTAGTTCAATCTGAAAATATAGGAATGTTGTAATTAGTAATATATTATACGTACCATAATTTTTTTTTCTCACTAATCAACCATCCAACTCTAATCTAAATGGTATGGTTGTATTTCTTTGCCCCTGAAAATGTGTGTTTAGACACCAATATCATGATCCTAAGTGGCTTAGCAGCTGAGATATTGGAAGATATAGGTTTTTATATGATAGCAATCATGAAAATCCAAGATGGCTGCCAATAATGTATCAGGAGGAAGTGGTGCCTATCAAAAATGGAAAGCTAAGGTAATGGGTAGCATGTGGATAAAATTGGTGCTTTTGTCTGGAACGTCCACATCCATCTGCTAAGCTGCCTGACTATTTAACTTTTAAAAGATACAAAATGCATGTGTCCAAAAGGAACAAACTGAACTTAAATGCACGAAGGACAAGTGTGACATTTTTGTCACGTTTGAAAAAATCCATGTAAATGGAAATATATATATAAAAAATTATATACATGTCAACTGTGCAGCAAAATGAACATGAAGAAAGTATCAGATATTTTTTTATCAGTGAGAAAATAATTCAGGCGCAAGTGTAAACAAGGGGGTGATCGCTTCAACACCAACAATGGCAACTCTTTTCTAAAGTAACAATGTGTAACAGTATTACTTACCGCTACTTCATATAAAATAACGTGTCACCAAGAAAACTGAGTGACGACGCTTAACCATGCTTGTACCTAAACAAATGAGCGGACGGTTGTACACCAAACCTGACCACACGCGTAAGACACACTGCGTTTCCTTTGTATGGAGACAGGGATCATTGAGGTAAGACAGACCTTCTTCATAAACACTGTTTAACTTTCTTTAATTGATAGACACAAACAAAATTTCGATATTATTGACGAGATATTGAGAAGATAGGTCGATATTTACAAGAGCTTGTTTCTCCATTTTGTGCTTACCTTTTAACATTCTTACCTAAAATACGTGTTCAGCAAACCTTGAAGCCCATTCAAGTTTGAAATTTCACACTTCCTTATGTTTTTAAAATGTATTAAAATATTACAACAACTAGAATTATGATGCAGAATAATAATAAAAAAATATGATGTAGTATATACAAACTTTACACCCGTTACCCTTCTGACAGTGTGTCTGTATCCGCCATGTTTATTTGTCTCAAAGCAGTAAGTACCTTCGGATATCTTAGAAGGACCAGTTCTTGTAGATTCCAGCAAATATTACGGGTTTTAAATGTAAAATATTGGGATTTGATAAAGATCTGAATACATATGAGACCTCAAAAATGACCTCATAGTGGGGAGGGCTATGAATGTCAGGCGAAAAATCTTCACCTGACACTCATAGTTTGAACCCGTTCATTATATATTTTTTTCAAATGACTGCCCAAATTGGAGGGTGCGTCTTATGAGCCCGTGCATCTTATGAGCCGTCAAATACGGTATTCAAAGGTTTATTTGGAAAATCTAAAATCAAGGACACTAAGGTTTGCAAAATCAAGGCTCTCTTGTACTTCAACTGATAAAAAATATTTTTTTATTACTTTCAGTTGTACTACTCAAGATGGATCTTCAAAAGCAACAGGAAGAAAAGTTTCGAGAGGCTTGCTGCTTTGGGGATACTGATGCTGTCATGACATTGATCTCAAGAGGTGTTAATGTTAACAGTCCGCATGAAATTAATGGCTGGTGAGTTCCTTTGTGAATAGTATTATCATCATCCATTCACTTTAGTAGAAAGATTTTTCCCAATCATTTCCACCACTCTGTCTAATGTTAGTGTACGTACTCCAATCCTTCTACAATATATGCTGTAATTTCCTCTCTCCATTTGGTTTTCAGTCTTTCCTGACTTTTACAATTCCTGGGTTGCCACTCTGGTTGTCCATCTGTCACCAGTTCTATTCCTGATATGACCTTTCCATGTCCAATTTTTATTCTCAATAATATAATCAATAACCTTTGTCAATCTCCTAACCCATGATACATGCTTCCTGTCTTTATGTTATACCAGCATTTCACTCTTCATTTCTCTTTTTCTTCGCATCATTTGTAAGGCGTCAAGTTTCTGAACTGTATATTATGAGTGGCAAGATTTATATATTGTACACCTTTCCCTTCAGGGAAAGTGGCAGGTTGCTTTTCATGGTATGTATTATTATATTACCAAAAGTACTCCATCCCATTCATATTTCTTTTAAATTTCTTTTGTGAAGTGGGTTTGCACTGCAGTACCCTCCCAAGTTTTGTGCTTACTTTGTTCCAAAGGTATAGTGCTAAACTTGAGGATCGCGAAACTCAGGGTATTGAAAACACTGAAAAAGTGCTCATTTGTTCCCGCCCATGGAGAAGCTGCCTTTTTTTTCCCCATGTTACTCCTTTGTTATCTCAAAATACGTACCTTGGAAAAAGGAAGAATATATGAAAAGAGAACGAGTCGTCTTGAAGCCGCAGCTGAAGGTGGCTGCCTCATGATTGGCTGACAGTTCTGAAAACACACTTGTGATTCGCTGAGTCTGGTGATGTCATCAATGGTGCTCACCCAATCAGTGGTCTCTAACTATGACAAAACGAAAGCTTTGTGAATTTGAAGTCAACGTTGATAGTTAAATCAATAGTTTGTAGTTTTTATTACAGGCCATTAGCGGGCATCTCTGTGAATACTGCCCGAGCATGCGTGAACACGTTCATCCAAATACTAGTTTCTTGAGAATTTTGTACAGAGATTCAAAGTTCGCTGCATTTCACAGGAAACTCATTGAAATTCTAGTCAGAATCTCGGTCACCAGCATGTCGGTTATTTTCTCGTGAGGTCAGCAAGTTGTGATAACAAGAAGAAGAACGTGTCAGCTGATCGGTCCAGCTGCTATCCACTTATTTATTCCAGTACCACAATGAGTTCCACAAAGCTAGATAAGCTTGGAGTAACCAGGGTGAATAGGTCTTGGACTTGTCTTGTCTAAGCGTAGCCACAGCCTCATTGTGTCTAGGTCCTCACTGCTAAGTTCTCGTAGCACTTAACGATAGCAAGCTGTAACATACTCTCCCTTTGTCTCCGAGCTAACCATTCATGAACCAACAAATGCTTTCTTTTCAAAAAAATGTTTTTCTTCAGCAAACACCACAAAGCAACTGCTGCAAAGTCTGGATCCATTGTTTGTTTTGCTTTTCAGCTGATACATCCCAGAATGCAATAGTCCTCCGTGTGACCAAACCTGATGATAAATTCGAGTCAGAAAATTGTCCGGAGATAATTACGGTGGAAAATTCCTGAGAAACTAGCTTGTGTGACTGCGCCTTTAACCCCTAAAGGACAGGGGGTGGCTGTATTTTCGGTACTGCTGGGACCAGCCTTCCCGCGCTAAACCCGGAAATTGCCTGTATTCACACACTCTCTACGGTTAACCTACATTGCACGAGTGAATAAGATGGATTTTGTACTAACCACCAAGCCCTTTTCCTTCTAAAGATGCCATCCAAAAGTCTCTATGTGCCGTGGTTACGGAGAAACAGTGAGTTGAATCGGATAGACTTCTGGGGTGAGCACGCTGATTATAACTACCTCCGGCCCTTCCCCGATAAAGCGGCTATAGCTGCCTCCGGTCCTTTAGGGGTTAAGCTGCTGGTGTTACACTGGGCCTTTTTGCTCTAACCGCGTTGGCGATAGGGGCAACTGGCAACTCCAACTTTTCCGGGTGTGCGTCACACACAGCCAAGGTCAGTTGCCTGTATTCACAATGTAAACAAAGCAGTTGCCCTGTATCAATATGGTGCCATCTGCTAAAGTGTGGTTGTGCTGCTGTTACCCAAATTATGGACTTATTGCTGCAGTTAGATGAAAGGAAGAAGCGGTTGTGGGCACGATCGTAGCTTCAAAGATGGGCGGACTGGAGTGTTTACCCAAACCTTGTCGGAGAACTGTGCTGTGAAGATGGAGTCCTACAATTTTCATAGAATGGAGGAGATAATTTTTTGAACTGTGGTCCCACAGCACGGGGTGTTCTCTTATCCTGGGTAGGCGGTGGCCGAAGTGATAGCGTACTGGACCCACATTCGCCGCGTGATGGACGACGCGGGTTCGAATCCTCACGCTACCACTCGGATTTTTCGGTCACCGCCGAGTGGCTTAAAACTACCCACATGTCCTGAAGACCACCCATCAACCCGGACTCTAGAGGAAGCTGTCCAAGCGAATCAAGTACGAGTTCCGGGGGGCAGCATGAGCCAATGCAAGATGGCGCCACTATAAAAAACACTCGCCTGCGCCAGAACGGGCTGGGCCGACCATCAGGCCCCACCTGGAAGAAGCCTTGGGCCGACCATCAGGCCCCACCGGGAAGATGCCTACCGGCGCAATAGGCAACAACGTAAAAAATAAAAAAAAATAAATAAATAAATAAATAAATAGTAAACAGAGCAGCTCTGTCAGTCCACTTGACGGGTTTCTTGGCAGGCCATTTTCCACTGCTCCTCACTCCTCAGCCACTGCCATCGTGTTTATTTACACACAGCCGCACGGATGCTCGTATCCCCAACCATTTTCCATCCATACGGACAACCGACAACTCACTCCTGGTTGTGCATATGGGCAACCGCGGTTGCCAGTAGCCCCAACGGTTGGAGGAAAACAGCCAGTGTGATACCGCCTTAAGGAATCGTGTGTGACACTGACAGTAGGTAGACATGACCTGTACATGTCAAAGGCTCAAAGCAGTGCAAAACTCGGAGCGATAATGCATGAAGGTCGGGGTGGTAAGAATTTAGGATTAAGCATGAAACTCAAGGATTGCGAAAATCAGATAGCACAAAACTCTGGAGTGTACTGTAGTTAAGATTATGCACTTCGATGGTGGATAGATTCTACTGCCACTTGGCTGAGGAGAAAATTGTCCTTTTTTTTTTAACCATGGGATATCTCTCTCTCTCTCTCTCTCTCTCTCTCTCTCATTAGATTTGTTCTTTACAGGACTGGACTACATTGGGCTTGCAAAAGAGACAATGTGGAGGTGGTACGATTATTACTGACAAAAGGTGCTGATATAGACATCGAAAACAACCAGGCTCAAAAACCAGCCCATTTAACTACCAATCTACAAATTCTTCAACTGCTCGGTATGGATGTGCTGTGTTGCTGTCACTCTTCCCTGTGAGTTTTTATTAAAACAGATATATCATTCATTGAAAGGGATCAAAATGAAGACTAGTCTTTGATGGTTATTGGTAGTAGTCAGCATCTTTGGATTTTAAGCTTTTAATGTATTTAAATGTCCATCTAATCAAAAACTATATTGCTTGTCCCACCACAATGCCATAAGCCAGGAATGTGGAGCACTGATTGTTTCCCTTTCAAATATCTCTCAAGATGAAGATTTCAGTGAAAGGAAAGGGAGTCAAGATGTACTCCATTGTAGAATTCAGATTGCCAAAGATTTTTACATAGTTTGTAGAATTAAGTGAGAAAGAAACAGCACAGACATGTTTAGTGATAGAAGGACAATAGGGATGTGGTGGCTGAGTGGTCAGTGTGCAGCGTTGTGTCGTGGAGGATCTGGGTTCAAGTCTCAGTCACAACTACAAGTTGACAGTTTTCAGTCATTGTCGAGTGGCTCAAGACTACCCACACACTCTCAGCATCTATCAACCTGGACTCCAACAAAACTCTACAAAGGATCAAAAATGAGTTCGGGGGGGGCAACGTGAGCCAAGCAACGCCTGCATATTCCAAAATCTGAAAATATCCGAAATCCACAACACATTCGGTCCCAGGGATTTCGGATAAGGGATTCTCAACCTACATGTATATACAGTAAACCCTTGATATAATGGACCCGCTTATAATGGATTTTGGATATAACGGACAAGGTCAGATGGTCAGAAATCCATGGGGACTGACCGAGAATAGTTTTAGAACCACCTGCTTCCTGTTACAACAACAGAGTCTGCTAGCCACCTCACCCTCTTCCCTTTATCTGTTGCCCTATCCTTCGGTTACCGTAGTCTTTTTCAGCCCACCTGATGAATTATTTTCCTCCATGTGGTTTCCATTCAAATGAAGAACATATTTATACCACAAGAGAGTCTTATGCATCAGTCCAGTATGTAAATGTAATGGGAAATAGCCAGTGTTTGTGAGTGTCGGTATTGACACAGCTTATGGGGTCGAGGGGGGCTAAGCCCCTCAGTTAGGTAGGTTAGGTTAAGTTATGTTTGGTTAGTAAATTTATTGGGCACTCAGTGTGGGGCGCGGAAATACGCAGCGCGGGACGGGACATGGCGCTGGCGTGCGTGGTCCAGTTCTTGGGCTGGTGTTGCGAGAAATACCTCCTTGCAAAAATAAGTCGCTCTCCTGTCCACCACACGTGCACTGGAGGAATACATGGTAGGAAAATATTAATTTGCTTGGTTTTGTTCTAGTTTGTCCACTTGTGATCTTTTTGAGCAGTGAGTGAAATGTAGAAACTGTAAGCAAGTTGAACATCTCTCTCTGCAAGTTATTTTGTGGCTGCAGCTGTGGGTTGCGGTGGTGGGTGCACAACAGGCATTGAAAATTCAATCATTTAATGATTTGTGACAGAAACAGTTATCAGATTTTTTCATAACACACCAAAAACTAACAAAAACAAAGTTTCGTCTGCCAGTGCGAGTTTAGCGCACTTGTAAAGTTTTACCCATACCATTACAATACCCCCCCGCCCCGCCCCACCCTGCCCGCAGTGCCCCCCACACTGCCAACCTGCCAGACCCAGTGCCTCACAGTCCATCGCAAAGTGTGCAACGTGGCTATACAGACAACGTGCAGACAACATACGCAATAAAAAGAACCTATATTTATTTGGTTCGTCGGTATTATTTTACGTTTTTTTAATTTTCAATGCTTATTGCGGACTTTCGGCATTTACGGATTAAGTTCTCCCTCAATTAGTCCGTTATATCAAGGGGTAACTGTGTGTGTGTGTATATCTATATATATATATATATATATATATATATATATATATATATATATATATATATATATATTATTATTTTTATTTTTTTTGTCAATGCAGGTGCAGAGGGCCCCACGACATGTGAAGGAACAGCTGGAAATGAAGAGTCACTCCCTATTACACCTAATTATCTATCGAACCCTCCCAACGACTACAAAGTTCAAGTAAACCCTGGCAGCGCGAAGAACTTGTTTGGGAAAGCCCAGACAAATGGAATTGAAAGTACAGACACCTGCAGTGCTCCCCTGATAGGAAAAGGTGTACCAGCTTCTCCTGCTCAGTCGTCTATCTCCACTTCTATGCAGGATATTTTGCCGAGACAAAGTAAAGGTTAGAAATTAGTACAGTAGGATCTCACCATTTACAATTTCCAAATTGATGTTTTCGTTTTACCCTGATTAACTCTAAAGACACTTGTTAAATGGATTATATACTCCACCACCCCTGGACTTTCATATGTTTTTACCATTTGAACCTCCAATCACTATATACTTTATTTGGCTGAAGATATATGAACTGTTATTCCATCAACACATAATATAAAACTTACCTTAAATAATTGATGAGGTTTTTGGTATGATGATTGTTATGAGGTTTGTGCTTGGAGCCTACCATGGTGTACCAATTAGAACATCCAAACACTGGCCTCTTGCACTGGGCTTACTCACTTCTACTAATATATCATCAAACGTGTAAAAGCCAACCTTTCCAATTATTGGTGATTATAGAGCTGAAAATATCCTACCACACCAGTACACAACCACATGTGCCCTTTTCCACTGTACTGGGACTTCCCCGGTCTTGATTGTATTTACCTAGTTGTGGTATATGGGAGAGGAGCTATGCTCGTGGTGTTGTCACTATACCTACTACAGTCATCCCCCGCCGTTGGGTATTTGATTCCGGACTTGGTAGCGATCTTGAAACATGACAGCGGGACTATAACCCTATGGGAAAATATGCATTTGGGGAAGTCACCTCTGACACGTCATATAAAACATGTTTTTTTCGTTCCCAAAAGTAGCCCAATTTGCGATAAGTAGCCCAATCTGGCAACACTGCAGTGTGGCGGCGTGTGAATTTTTTTTTTTTTAGGATAATGTTGCTATGAGAAAATCTCGACCAATAGCAGTCGTCCCTGAGTGAGCTGCTGGCCAATAGGAAAGCATGACGTCACAGTCTAACCGTGACGTCACTCAGGAGCAACCTAAAGGCGGTGTCACACTAGCACTTTTTCCGTCAACTTTTTCCGTGCTTTTCTGAAAATCGTCGATATCTTGGCTGCGGCCTGTCACACACAAACGGTGTTTCGTCTGAAACTTTCCGTCGGCACAGACCATGGGAATGTAAACAAACATGGAGTCCATGCTGCGGCAAAGATACGCTGCTCTGAACCTAATACTGTGTATTGTGAGACTTAGACAAGCTAAACAAGCCAAAAAGCGTGCATGGATGCGCTCATGGTTGGCTCGTCGGGAAAGAGAAAGTGTGTACCACAGGCTGTTAAAAGAGCTGAGTTTAGAGGATCATGAGACTCTGAAGAATTGGATCAGGTTGGACAAGAGCCAGTACCACAGACTTCTGGAGTTAGTGACACCTCTTATTGCCAGAAGTGACACCAGGATGAGGAAGGCTGTCACTGCAGGAGAGCGTTTGAGACAGGTTGAAGCCACGCGGAAAGTCTCGGTCTTGGTCTTGGAAATGTAAACAAAGGCGGAAATTTGCAGGCGGAAACGATCCTGATCGTCTGACAAATTCATGCGATAAGTTCATGCGGAACGATGAAAATCGACGAAATGGCATTAATCGACGGAAAAGTGCTAGTGTGACACCGCCTTAACGTCCATTGCCCCGCCTCCTCCTCTCTCTCCTTCCCTCCTCTCCCGTCCCCCCTCCTCTCTGCCTCCCTCCCTCCCTCCTCTCTGCCTTCCTCCCTCCTCTCTCCCTTCCCCCCTCCTCTCTGCCTCCCTCCCTCCTCTCTGCCTTCCTATTTAGCGTCAATGCATCTGCGTATACGCGAAACTGGGGCCGCGTATAAGCTGGGGGGGTCACAATTAGTTGACCGCGAATACGCGAAACCGCGATGGGTGAGACCGCGAACGGCGGGGGGTGACTGTATAAACCAACTTGGCCTTAAAATCATGAATTGTCTTTGCATGGAACACTACAGGCTTCCTTTTCCATCTTCCTTCCATGACCTCTTGATTCTCTTGTATCCCATATTATTAGATCTTCTTTGTCCACTTTCTCCATGCCACTCAGCACCCTGTAAACTGCAATCAGATCTGTTCTCTTCCTCCTCAGTTCCAGTGTTGGTAGGTTCAGCTGCTTCAATCTTTTCATCATATCCTCATCCAGATACAGTAGAACCTCGTTTATTTGGCAGTAGGTGATTTATATTCTACTTCCCTTTACTTTAACCATTGTTGCTATATGCAACCGTGTGTGAGTTAACCAAAGGGAATATTTGTTTTACAAGAATCACATATTCATTGACAGTATTTCCATTTGATTGAAATTACAAATTAAATATTACATGGGGGTAATCTTGTCGTGTTTGATATTTATACATACTATCTTTTTTACAGAAATGGTACTTAAGGTGAGAATAGCAAACTCAGATGATCCTGATTTCATTGAAATTGATCTTCAAAAAGCACAAATCAACTACAGTTACCTCCTGACAACTTGCTGCAAGGAAATGGCTGTGAATCCTCAGATGGTGGAAAGAATAAGGTTTGTTTAAGCTATATGTTTCATGTAAGAGGAAGTTTTGTGTGTGTGTGTGTGTGTATATATATATATATATATATATATATATATACATATATATATATATATATATATATATATATATATATATATATATATATATATATATATATATATATATATATATATATACACACACAAATAGCTGGAAAGCTGAGCAACTTGATTAATGTCTCACTATCACAAGGGAAGGTACCAATGGACTGGAAATTAGCTAACATCGTCTGAATATATAAAGAAGATCCGTTAAACTATAGGCCAGTGCCATTAACAAGTGTAGTAGCCAAGATGTGTGAGAAAATTATAAAAAAACCAGATGGGTGAAATATTTAGAAAGCAACGGTATATTAACGAATAGTCAATTCGGATTCAGAGGAGGACGATCTTGTGTAACTAATCTGATCAGCTTCTACTCAAGAGTAATTGATATAATACAGGAAAGGGACGGTTGGGCAGAAAGCATTTGATAAAGTACCACACAAGCGATTAATATGGAAACTCATCATGTTGGAGGTCTGGGAGGTTCAATATTGGATTGGATTATAGACTTTTGACGAAGAGAGAAATGAGAACAGTAATTAGGAACAATAAATCAAGCTGGACGGAAGTGACTAGTGGAGTCCCCCAGGGATCAGTGTTGGCTCCGATTATGTTTGCAATATATATATATTACATGACTGAAGGGGTGACAAACTATATGAATATGTTTGCTGATGATGATGCTAAAATAATGAGGAGGGTGGCTAATGAGGAAGACTGTGTAGCCCTAAGCCAGGATCTTGATAGAATAAGTGAATGGTCATGCAAATGGGAAATGACATTCAATACAAAGAAGTGTAGTGTCTTGGAGTTTGGTAAGAGCAATAGACGAATATTGGGGAACTACTCCGTGAGTAATGAAAGAATCATGAAAAAAACAGAGGAAAAAGATCTGGGGGTGATCATAACAGACAAGTTACCCTTTGGAAAGCATATAAATCAGATAACTGGGAAACATACAATCTTCTTAGAAACATAAAAGCAGCATTTACATATCTAGATGAAGAAATGGTGAAGAAACTAATAACATCGATGATACGTCCAAGACTAGAATATGCTGTTGTTCATCACCTCTGCCATCTCTGCTGGGTCCTCATATGTGGTTCCATCCATTTTCAGTTTATTGATTTTTTCTCTATTCTTCAATTTGCCATTCACATGTCTATAGAATAGTTTGGGTTGGTCTTTGCACTTGTCGATTATATCTTTTTCATACTTCCTTTTTTCTTGTGTGTGTGTGTGTGTGTGTGTGTGTGTGTGAGAGAGGCTAAGAGGCGATGTCTGTACTTCACACCCAGGCTCTAATTCGATAATTGGAGACACACATGTGGCAGCTTGGTGGACAAGGACATACCTGCTATGTTATGACCTTCTTACACCTCAAAACCTCACTTCTGGACACTTTTTAATATTTTAGTTGAATTGATGTTTTTTTCATAAATTGAGTTGGTATTGGTGATTTTTTCTTAAGTCTGAATTGGATTTAAATAGGAATTAGTAAAGAAAAATACTGACCTCAGTTCTGCTAGGTAAAGAAAATTTTATGACCTTTGGTGTACATAACAAGAAAGATTTGACAAAATTTTGGCGGGATAAAATGTCTTGTCCACTGAGAAATGCAGTAGTCAGAATGTGTAGCTTCCCATGGGTGCCTAAAATTAATTTCTCCATTCATTCCTCAATTTTAATTCATGCTAAATCCACTCTTATTCTCTCATCAAATTAACCAATATAGCATTTAACCTTTCCTTAACAAACATTATTACACCACCTATTTTCTACCTCTTCTCCTCTTAAATATTCACTTTGAATTCAAACAACTCGATGATTATCTCATAGTGTCAGTTTTAGGTTATATTTAAAATTGTATCAATGTTAAATATATTTTTTCTCATACCCACCCTATTTTGTGTATAAATTTAACAAATTAAGAACATAAAACAATAAGTTGGCTTTGATTTTAATCTTAGTTTTCAATCTTTACCCACTCAGAAAACTCCCAAACACTCGCCTAAGAAATGACAAAGATGTCCAGCGCCTTACTGACTACACAGAACTGGAGCTGGTGATGAAGGGACAAAGTCTGCTACCTCTTGCAAGAGAGGACGCTCAATCCACTTCAAAAAACAATTACAGATCAATCCATGGTTACAAAACTCAGACCATTTTGTACTAATTATTTTCTCCTTAGCATCACCTTTCATCATCAGGGTATCAGAACTACCCATTAAAGAAGATTTTAAGTAAGTGTGTTTGTGTGTACATGTGTGTGTGTATGTGTTTTTACCTAACTGTAATAAAAAAGAAATGAGTTATGATCGTTTGGGTCCTATCATTGAGTCGGTCTTATCAAATTTCAAACTCATTTAAGTTGTTGAATTGAATAACTTCTTTGTCTATGTTGTTCCACTGCTCAATACATCTATTGAGAAAGCTGTATTTCTTGGTATCTTTCAAGCATATACAGTATGTGATTGTTGAGGCAGTGATGCTCTCCTACCCCCCTGACCAGACCTGTCAAAGTACTGGATGTCATATAGGATGAGTTGGGGATGAACCGTACATGTGAACATAACGTACAGGGGCTTCCATGGCCACATTTACAGGTTTAGAATGATCTCTCTCTAACAGGTATTAGAGAAAATGGGTGTGCTTTTTTTTTTTTTTTTTTTTTTTTTTTGATGTAATATTTCGCCACCAATTAATGGTCTCTGGTATACATTAAACTAAGAGCGTGCTGATGAGGCACAGAGTACTGGGATATGTCTAGATGTGATGAAAGTGAACTTCAATGTCACAGGATGACATGAGTGCTTGTTTAAATGTAAATGGCATCGTATGGATAATCTGTACAGAGGGATCTTAACCCCTTCACTACGGCTGGGTGAAAACGGCGCCCTGGCCCATATCTGGGCTGGCCGCGCACGCCAAATTTCAAATGGCGCTTCTGATTATAACAAGTTTTCAGCCATAATCTCAACATAATCATCATGTATTATATATAAAAACATGCAAAATTAAATGGGGCACATAGAGAAACATAAATTATTTGATAATTTTGAAATGTTAGCATAAATATACAGAGAAATTTGTGAGAGATTAGCATCTCTCTCTCTCTCTCTCTCTCTCTCTCTCTCTCTCTCTCTCTCACACACACACACAGATTAGATGGTTAGAAAGGAAGGGAATGGTCGAGGAACAGCAAGTTGAAACTTGTTGAAGAGGTGCCTCCCCCATTCTCTCTCTCTCTCTCTCTCTCTCTCTCTCTCACACACACACACACACACACACACACACAGATTAGATGGAGGGAGAAAGAGGGAGAGCGTGCATCTCTCTCTCTCTCTCTCTCTCTCTCTCTCTCTCTCTCACACACACACACACACACATACACACACACACACCCTGGAGGGAGGAGGTAGAAGGAAGGAAGGAAGAATGAAAGAGAACAGAAACAGCGGGATGGATGTAAAGGTGGGGCAGGGAGGGGAGGCCGTGTCCTCGAGCCGAGGGGGTGGTGAGATAAGCACTCACTACCCAGCCACTTGGCAACTCAAAGGAAGAGGAACTCAACAACTCCACACATACATATATATCATTTCTTTCTCATTATTTTTGTTATTTTCTGTTAGAATTGATTGTTACTGTCAAGTACAAATGCACGTAAGACACACTTACGTCATTACACTATAATAACATTGAAAGTCAAATAAGACACCGTATCATATACGGAGTCTCTTGGTAGAGTCAGAACAGAATACAGGATCACTCAGCACCAAATAAAACTAAATGTAATAAAGACGCCAACATAGGTGTCGCCGTCAGGACGCCGATGTCGGCGTCGCCGTATATTGCACTGGGCGCTTCAGGACGCCAACGTTGGTGTCGCCATACAGAAAGGGTTAAATATAAAGTGTCCACACCATAAACAAAGAGTTTGTGCTTATTGTATTTGTAATTTTGTATATGTGTCAATAATAGTATTATACAAAATGCAGCCATGTAATCCATGAGAGTGACACCTACACAAGTACCGTAGCGATTTCATTCATTTACTCATAATCCTTTAAGGTGTTTTACCAGTATGTTTCATGTGTTTTGTAACAGAACAAATCTATTGCTAGCTACATTTAACTAAGGGGGTGCATATCCCATAAACATCCTCTGAAAGTCTCATACCTTTGAAAGTCAATGAAAATTGGTGAGGGAGGCACCTTCATCTTCCCAGAAATAGAGGACATAGGTGACGTAAAACCTGACCAAGTGATAGGGGTCTTGCTGCCCCCTATGTCAGCACCCCACCCAATGGAGATCAGAGATTTGCACTTGCAATGCCTTCAGCTGGAATATCTGTTCAGTTACCTCTTTCCATAGCTCTATGTTTTGGACTTTTACTTCAATCCTATGAATTTATTGCCACTTGCCAATTTTGCCATAAACAAATTGCTTTCAGCCAAATTGCCATGCTTCTTGACTGATTAATTGACCCACTTTTGTTAATTTATGATGGGACTCAACTCACGGACTCACCTCTTTGAATATCTGTGTGTGTGTGTGTGTGTGCGATAGTTTTGTTTCCATGTCAGTAATGCAATAAGAAAACCAAGGGACCTAGCTCGAATTAATCAACTTGATAATTTGAAATTTGAGCAAAATAATTTTGATTTCGCACAATTCCTACCTATACATGGAAGAAATATTATTTGTTTTGTAGACCTATTAACAGCTTCTTTTATACTCCTATACATAATGATATTTGGAAAAACTACAAGAGTGAAATAAAGAATGCAGCACTTTAAGAGGTTCTGAATTTATTACAAGTGTCTGGAAAGGTGTAGAGTACTGCAAAAGAAAACTATAGTGGAGATTGAAATGAAAGTAGAGGTCAGAAAAAGGGTATATGTAAATCAGATATTTTCAGTAAAACCCCTAGTTTAGTAAACCCACAATATAACAAACTAATTGGAGGAACTCGCTTGTTTCCATGTATGTTTGTGCTCTAGTTTGCTATCTTTTTGTTTTCAGCACTACAGCGTCCTCTCGAGTTTCACGCTCGCTTCGTTCCAAAGGTATAGCACTAAACTCCAGGTATTGAAAACACTGAAAAAGCACTTATTTGTTCTGACCCATGGAGATTTCTATTTTTATTTATTTTTTACATTTGGCCTATGGCGCCAGTATACTATCCATCTGGGCCTGATGGTTGGCCCTGAGCCCGCCATGGTGCAACTATTTATAGTGGCGCCATTATAATTGGCTCATGCTGCCCCCCGGAGCTCACTTTTTTCCCTCCTTTACTCCCTTGTTATCGCAAAATACGTCCTACCTTGGAAAAAGGAAGAAAACAGGAAGAGAGAACGGGTCGTTTTAAAGCCACAGATGAACCCTTACGATTGGCTGAGCTCTGAAAACACGCGTGATTCGCTAGGAGTCCGATGACGTCATCGCCGGCGCTAACCCAATCAGCGGCCTCACTGCCTTAAGGTGGTGTCACACTGACCGTTTTCCTCTAACCGTTGTGGCTACTGGCAATGCCCGTACGCCCATCCAGGAGCGAGTTGTCAGTTGTCTGTAAGCTGGTGTCACACTGGACCTTTTTCTTCCCATCGCTTTGGTGTCAGCTTGGGCAACCGGCAAGTTTTCCGGGTGTGCGTCACACACATAAGGGGAAATTAGGAGGGGGTGGGGGGGGAGGGGCAGAAGGGAGAGTCAGGTCATGTCATGACACACACACACACACACACACACACACACATACACATAGAAAGGGAAATGAGAAGGGTGGGTGGAGGTAGGGGCAGAAGTGAGAGTCAGGTCATGTCTTGACCTGAGTCAGGTCATATCCTGATCAAAGCCCTGATCTGATTCTCCTTTCTGCCCCTCCCTCCCCACACCATTCTCATTCCCTTTCTGCATGTGTGTGTGTGTGTGTGTGTGTCAAGTCAGGACATGACCTGACCTGAGTCAGGTCATGTTTTTATGAAAGCCCTGATCTGACTACTTTCTGCCCCATCCTTCTCATTTCCCCTCGTGTGTGTGTGTGTGTGTGTGTGACAGGTATGGACATGACCTGACCAAAGCCCTGACCTGAGTCTAATTTCTGACCCTCCCTCCCCACACCCTTCTCCTTTCTCCTAATTTTCATCCTCTCTATCTCACCTTTCATGAGAGGCCGGGGCTCATAACCAGAGTGAAGCTACACACCTCCTCTCCAGTCAGGGGCTCCGTGGTATTGAGGCTGTGCCGAGTTGAACCAAACACGACAGTGAGGAGGCAGCGGGAAGTTCAAATGCGGTTTACGTGTCAATAAGTCTCTCTCTCTCTCTCTCTCTCTCTCTCTCTCTCTCTCTCTCTCTCTCTTGCCATAGCCACAATGTTTGGAAGAAAACGTCCAGTGTGATACTACCTTTTAAGGTAGCGTGCGTGACGCCGATGGTAAGTAGACGTGACCTGTACATGTCAAAGCAGCGTGAAACTCGGGGTGATAATGCGCGAAAGTCGGGATGGTAAGAATTAAGGACTAACCGCAAAACTCAAGGATCGTGAAACTCGGATAGCATGAAACTTGAGAGGGTACTGTATATTATTTATATATTATACTATATTACTTATATTATTTAAATTTATAATATTATACTTTCTCATAATTATTTATCATTGCTTTTTGTTAGTAAAATTACTTTTATTCTGTATAAAATAACATGTAAAATGATTGTTAATATTTTTTGGGGATATGGGACGCATCAATGGGATCCCCATTAATTTAAATGGGGAAATTTGTTCTGATTTTTGCGAGCCAAATTCTGGAACGAATTCAACTCATAAACCGAGGTATGACTGTATATGCATATACATTGTCATACCTTTATGAGCTAAATTCGTTCCAAAACTTTGCTCGCAAACCAAAAAACTCTAAACCAAAACGAACTTCCCCATTTAAATTAATGTGAATCCCATTATTGTGTCCCATATTCCAAAAATATTAATAAAAATCATTTTACATGTTATTTTATGCAAAATAAGTAATTTTACTAACAAGTAGCAATAATAATTAATATAAATAATATGGTATAATAATATAAATATAAACTATAATAATATAGTGCCGAAAACACAAAGATCGCACACCAGAGTACAAACATAAGTGGACATAAGTGCAAGGGTACTACCTGTGTGAGTGTACAACATGGACTGAAGGTGGTGTTACACTGGGTGTTCTCCAGCCATTGGACCTTGCAGCAACCTTAGCTGCCCGTACACCCAACTGGGAGTGAGTTGTTGGTTGTCCGTACAGATGGAAAAGGTAAAGATAGCTATGCAAGATGGTATATACATACATACACAACATATAGTTCTATAGCTAGTTTTACAGTGGTTTCAGTCCATTTAAGGCATTTAGTATGATTAATTGGCTATTACAAGTCAAATCCAATTGTCTTCGGGTCCCTATAGGGTTTGTTTGGGGAGGACCGATCGGGTCAACATTACAAGTCACTTATATCACAGGCCAGTGGCAGGGGGTACAGGGTACCAACTGATGCGATGAACATATCATCATCATTTCATTTAACGTCGGTTTTCACTTTTCCTGAGCGGCTGGACGTTTTATGGCTCGTAAATTGAGCCATTTTCAGTTTTTGGTGCAAGATTTTCCGGGTGCATGCCCTTGCTAAACCAACCACCTATTTTAAGTGGTAGCCCTAGCCCTTGCCTGAACAAAAAAGGCAAACCCTACAAGGCTGCAGGAGGGCTGTGAGGTTTACCACCTGCTATTTCACCCATAGCTGGGACTGGATGGCCATTGACTCTGATAAATATGAGTTCATCTGCCCTTAGAATGGTCTTGTTTTTAATCCACCTGGCAGTCCTGCACACCCTCCTCATTGGTCCAAAAGAAAACCAGTGGGATTGCCGATTTACCCACCGACTACCCGACCATGCGGCTGGTTGCACTGGGTTACATGTTACCAGTAGCAGTGCACTACATTAACTGCCCTGACCAGACTAATGAACGACGACGAACAGATGAATGAAGTTATCAAAATCATCGAAATCCATTATTCACAACCAAAACATGTAATTATTTTTAATAACTTCAATTTAAAATGCCATTTACATTGGCAATGCTGTTTTTGTAGTTATAAATCAGGGTAAGAAAGATGGCTGGAGGTCTGAGATTGGCATTTCTAGGAGGAGAGCGTGCCCCCTCTGTCAACCATACACAATTCTCTGAGGCCAACGGCTACATTTTATGTAAGCTTCTAGAGGATTTTAAAGCATGCAGAGCTTTATGATATTGTTATCATTTTGTTAGAAAAGGATAATGACATAAAACAAACATCATACAGATGCTCAAATAAGGATAGAATGTAATATTACTCATAATGTGTGTTTAACCAAATCCTCCCTGTGTATGTTTTTTCTTATGCAGTCCAAATGGCACTTCATTCTCTGTAATAGCACTGCACTCCTGTGTTTGATTGGTCTCTTGAAACCTTGGCTAATAACCATACGACACACCATCTTAACATGGTGACAGCTTTGAAAGCATCGTGAACACCCCTAATATCATGCACAGTGGTCATACACAAATCTGCTACTGCTGCTGTTGTGTGTTGTCACATGATGCCTCATACTCACAAGGGTACCACAGTTTAATGATAATTTCATGAAAAAACATTAATGAGTGTCATTGTGAAGAAATGGATGAAAATGTTCAGTTTTCATTCATAGGGAAGTGGCCTTTGGGCGGGAAGGCACCTTATACATCTCTTCCGATCGTTCCAGTAAGCTGACTGAACTCAACCTAAGAATGCCATTGGTAATGCCAACACCTGATGATCCTCATACCCAAACTTCCCAAAGTCCTTCGGGTTTGACTTGTAATACAGCTGGATGTTAAAAACCTGGTAATGTTACGGCTTTTGGAATCAACTTTAGTCCAACTCAGTTATGAAGTCCGATTAGACGGGGCCCACTTGGGAAGTCCCCTGGCCATAGCAGTCAAATCTAGCCTTTGGTATACCGAATATTTTGTACCCAATTTCAAATAGTAAATAGCTGATATGTGAGAGAGAATAATGTGTTGGGGGTGATGCAGCAGTCCTGTAGGGAAGCACGGGCCCCACCCAAATGGAATTCATACCATCAGTTGGTTGTAGACAATCTGAGCAGCCACAGCATCCAGCACACCAATACCTAACAAACAAAAAATATATATTAAATTGACAAAAAGATTTATTTTACATTAAAGAAAGCAGCCTAATGGGAAAACAGGCTTGCTAAGCACTGCTCCTGTAAAAAGAGAATAGCTGAAGTAGTCACAAGAGAATCTATATCATTTGGACAGGTCTTGATACAACCCCATGGAAAGTCATAGGTAAGACATAGACAAGAAGAAAAACATGTGAAGGAATGCTGTTCCAAAGTTTACCAATGAAAGGACGAGAGAATGAATATGCTGGTGAACTCTTGCATGAAGGATTTGGATACCATTAGAATGAGAGAGTAGAATGTTGTATGAAGTGGGGCTGTGGAGGGGTGAAGGGATGACGATAACAAGATCAGAAGAGCAGTTAGCATGAAAATAGCAGCAGAAGATAGAAAGAGGCAACATCGCAATAGAATTTGACCCCTAAAGGACAGAGATGTAACGTGAAATAGGTTCTCACCATACGACAATGTTCTGACATTTTCCCCAAAATTGCTCACTTTCCATTATCAATTTCATGGCTCTGCCTAAGCCAATAGCTTTAAATTTATGAGTATTTCCTTTATCCATCCGTCCTCTTCAATCTGCCTAATGAGACGAAAAACCTTTAAGGTCCAGTCACAACAAACTTGCATTCTTTTCATTCTATTATTTAAACAGAAGTAAAATTTTGTTAAATTTGTAAGCCATGAAAAAAGAACTGCATCCACCTACCAAGAGATTTATATATGGTTGTCTTTTCATGAAGAACTGGCTTCTTTCCAAGTATAACTTCACCAATCTCTGCAAATACTGTAGCCTTCGACTTGATAACATCTCCTAGAACCAGGTAAGAGTATCTTAGTGCTTTGAGATACTAAAAGTATTCCTAACCTAAATAACTTTCTAATACATGTAAAGGTAGAATAATCTAACTATGCAAGGTAGAATGGGCTAATCACACTGACGTGATATTCTTGATGTAAATAAAAACTCACACTGGCAGATGATAGAGTCTCTATCGTCTGCCAGTATGGGTTTTTATTTACTAACTAAACAAGATGTTTAAGCAGGAGCACAGTTTATAAAGACATAAAGAAAAGCTCATATTTGATGTGCTATTTGATAACTTAAGCTATGGGCATCTCCAGCTAAGGCCAATGTCACACTATGTGGCATTGCTGTAGCAGCACTGCAGCATTACAAAAACACACACAAACAAATGAGAGGTGTCACACTGTTGTGGTGATGCTGCACCACAGCATCACGCCAGATGTGAGGAGAGAGAGAACACACACAGTTCTATGGCACATGGTCACACTGTCTGGCAACGCCGCACAATGCTCTCCCGCTACCACTCTTGACAAAATGTTTGACATGGAAGAAGAAAGATAAACAGAAGCAAATGAGAGCGAAAAGAGGAAAAAGGGAGAGAGAAAAGGAAGAAGAGAATGAAAGAAGAAAAGAAAGCTAAGATGAGAGTAAATAAGAAGAGGAATGGGAAAAGAAAGATAGATAAAAGCAAAAGAGGGTGAAAAGAAGAAGGGAAAGGGAGATAGGAAAAGAAATGAAAAAGAACAGTACAGTCTGTTCATGCGAGTGGCGCGGACATTGAGATCTCGGAAAATTTCACATACCTTTGTAGCATGCTTTGTAGCTTGCCATGTTGTCCTGCTGCCTGGCAAAACTGGACTGAGGTTGAGGCTCAAAGCTCCAAACCCAACCACTACTTTTTCCCATAATCAATAAGTTTGGTTATTTGAGTTATTATTAATTGTTAAATATCCCGCAAAATAAAGCTAAATAGTTCTGCTCTTTGTTGATCAAGTGTTCTGTTCTCTCACCTGACTCTTTGTAGGCGGCCTCATAACTGTCCGTGTATATGGTAGATGCATGAACTAGGTTCTCTTCCATCTCCTGCTGATCTGGACGTGGAGCACCAACACCTATTGTCATAAAGAAATGCTGTAATTCATTTACTGAACAAAAAAATAACACTTAAAATAATTAGAGAAAATCCAATTATAAAAGATAAGTACATGCAAGCAATTCCTAAAGTTGTGTAAGTCATAATGGTTATAGTTATTAAAAAAAATACACAAAAGTAACAAACAGAATTCTTAACACATAAGATTTTAAACGGCCTGCTCAACTGGCTGTTCCTTTAAGAGACAATCCCACTGAAGGAGGCAAAGATGACACCCAGTGAGTTTGTGGGAACAGAACCACCGCTTTGCCACCAGTGAAATGCCAGAATTATTCTCTTTACTACACTCCCACACGACCACTGCGTGTAACGAAACACACAAGAAATTAATCCAGACAAGGAAAAGTTTTGCCGGCGCCAGGGATTGAACCCGCGAGTTCGCAACCAGCGAGACGGGAGAGCTATTCCTTAACCAGTCAGCCAAAGAGGTACCCCCCTCGCAGAGGGAGTTATGGATGGCTCGCCCATCAGGCTAGTCGCTGCACTACAATATTCCTGAGATAGAGTTTGGGTCATAAGGAATTTCAGTAAGTCACAGCTTGTACTTGTCAGTGACATGACCAGAGGTGGGAGGAGCTTAGCTTTGGCACACACAAGAGCAGTATACTCACTCACTCACTCATTCATTCCCTCTTACTGTTTATGTGGGCTCCTGGTTTAATCCATTCCAATTTCAAAATTGGAGATGTTGTTCCGGTGCAAGAATTTATTACATCTGCCTCCTTAACTGCTTCCTCCACAGTGTGGGCAGTTCCTGCAGGTATTCCTTCAGCACGCAAAGTACTACATAGCTCTTCTGCTGCTTCTGTTCTCCGTGCCCATACTATAATCTGAAAGAGAAATATAGTGTAGTAGATTTGACATTAATCATTTCTGATAATGGAGAGGAAGTAGAAATGTGGCTATAGATGGAGGTGGTTCTCAGCATTCCAAATGTAAGTCCTTTTAGCAGTTGATTGCTGTAATAATTGTCAAGTCATCAGCATGCTCCCCATCACCACAATATTTGGTTATAAACAGGGTATATGTTACTGGTTAAAACACTTTATTATTTACTGATTTAAAGTTGGCAAAAATTTGGGGAAATGGTGTGTGTTGCGTGTATGTATTGTGGTGTGGAAAGAGAGGATCTGTCTTTAGAGAATGCTGAACTACTCTCTGGTGTTGATGAGACAATAGGGGAACGGAAAATGAGGACACGGGAAGGGTCTTTGGAGGGCTTGCACCACCCTCCTTGCTTCTCGTATATACCTCATCGGGAGTGGCTTACACCCGTTTCGGTAGGTGTCTTCCTACCTATTCCCTGTGGAGTACTGTCTCATCCGTGCTGAAAATTTGCTCAGGAGTGAGATTACCCTCCTCAACAGCCTCCTTAAATATGTTAGGGTATTTCTCAGCCTTCACTTAATCAGCAGTTGCCTGTTCCCCTGTGAACCAGTTGTTCTTAAAGTGCTCCCTCTTTGCAAAAGATGACAGCCAGCAAGTTGATGCAGTGAATTTCTTCTGATGGGTTAAAGGGTACTTCTCAGACGTGACTTTGAAGAATTTCATTGCCTGCTGCTGAATCTCCATGGTTGACGAAGCCACGTTATTCCTTTTTTGCCTCCAGATATATTCTTCTAGCAACCGTTCCATAACAAAGAAGGTCTTGGTAATGATTAACCCTTTCATTGCTAAGCGCTCGCAACAAGACTATCCCCTCAGGTGCGCTCGGGCACCCCAGCGGGGGAAGTGGATCTCTTTTAACCGCTATATCTAAAAAACTATTCATCACAGTTACAAAACAAAAACACCATTGGAAAGAGGATGCCAAGATCTACAAGATTCGGTTATGTAAGCCTCTCCTGGCAGTTCGCAGCGAGCACCTTGCCACAAGTGATATTAGCGTTAAGCTGTTAACTTTTAACCATCAAAAACTATTCATCAGCAAGCAAAGAAAAAAAAACAAATCTATTGGATGATTCAGAAGCCTCTCCTGCGAATGTACAGGCATGTTCAGGGGGTGTTTTTTGCTGTGAGTGCAACTGGCACTCGCAGCGAGCTTTTAGCACCACCAGCAAGTGATGTTAGTGCTCGCTCTTTTAACCGTTGTATCTCAAAAACTATTCATCACAGCTAAAAAACAAAAACACCATTGGAAAGAGGAGGCCAAGATCTATACGATTCAGTAATGTAAGCCTCTCCTGCGAAAGTACAGGCACGTTCAGGGGGTGTTGCCTGTGAAGACGTACATTTATACGTGCGCGACGGTCACAAATTGTAGACATGTTCAGGTTAAGGGACTGACCAACTGCAGACTTCCCTCTTGCTTCAATCCTCTTTATCACGTCTATTCTGTAGCAGAGTCAATTGGATTCTTTTACTCTTGGGTCTAGACATGGGAGTTTCTGAAAATTGGTTATTTACAAAATTTCCTTCCCATCCTTATACACACCTGACCTCAATTTAAAGCTTTCAATTGTGTTATCCTCAACTACACAGCTACTAAGTTTGTTCCACTCATCCATCATTGTTTACACTAACCAGTTCTGATCTATTTTCTTCCTGAAATTGAATTTATCCAACTTATATCCACTGGTGCATGTCCATACATGAATTTTAACATGAGTACTTTGTCTAAATCCCTCTTATCAATCCCCTTAATCCATTTAAAATCTCCTCTCCACACAGTCTGTCTTTCCAAAGAATGTAAATTACATTTTCTGAAGGATTCTCTGTACAGTAGGTTCCTACCGTATATGCATAAGAAAATGGACAACAAAAAACTTACCTACTTAGTTTAAGAGCAAATAATGGTTTAAAATACTAACCTTCTTGAGCTTAAGAATGTGTGCCATGGCTCTAGCATGAGATGCTGCTTGCACCCCAGCACCTAAAACTGCAACTGTCCAGCTGCTACACCCTCCTGATTAGATGGCAAGAATGATAATAATATTAATTGTAATATTTAAAAGAATCAGTAATAACAATACAAAAGGATCTCACCAGTAAGTTTCCAGAATAATATTTTTTTATAACAGCAACAAGTTAGAATAGATACAAATTTTCTACTAAAACATTTAGATTGCTTTCAGTAATTGACTTTTTTGCTAGAAGGAAGCAGCAAGGTGTATCTTGGATAGTGTTTGTTTGCCACTATGTAAGGGCCCCCCAAGAAAGACTACAGGCACTACAGGCAGCACGTAAAAAAAAGTAAGTTTTGTTAATTCAGGCCCCAGATATTTGCCATTGTTTGGAGTGTCGGATAAATGAGGTTCTACTGAACAAGTAAAGCATTAGAGGATGTTACTAGAAATAGCAAAAATGTAATATTAACAGGAGATTTTAACTGTAAAAATGTCTAATGGGAAAAGTTTGATGTGGAAGGTGAAAGAAAAATTGACAACAGAAAACCTCATTACACAGTGGGTAAAGAAAGAGATGAGGTTTAGAGAAGATGAACCAGCAAAATTGGACTTAATTTTTACCAACTTGTTAAGTGAAGTGCAACATGAGTGTCCACTGGGAAAAAGTGACCATAAAGTTTAACAAATAAAAATAGATGAAGAATGTGAAGAGACTGGATTAGAGAACCATAAAGACAAAAGAAGAAATTACAACAAAGCTAGGTATAATGATTTGCGAACTTTTTTTGATAGCATAAATTGATCAAATAAAAAAGCTGTGAAAAGTACAACGAAAATATGACTACTTCTTTAAAACTTATAATGAAGGTGTAGTAAAGTGGGTACCTTACTATGTGATTAAGAAAATGGGGGAAATAAAAGTGGTTTAATACAAGATGTCTCGAAGCAAAGAAAAATAAAGATAGAGCATGGAGATACTTAAAAAAGAGAAGGAATGCCATATATAGGCAGTGTTGTGCACACTACCTGCTAAAAGTAGTGGCACTACTGCTACTACTACTTCAGTCAAATTGTAGTGGCACTACCGCTTCAGATACTCATTTTTAAATGTAGTGCACTACCGCTACTACTGCCGCTACCGCTACTTGTGAACAATAAATACTGAAAAAACATAATTCTCTTTTACAGATATTTTTACATTCCACGTCCTTGATAGAGCGCTTTACACTTCCTATACGTGAGGCTAGAAGATTCACTCACCTCCCTCTGCTGTGCTACTTAACTCAACCAGTTTTTACTAGTTTCCAAGGCTTCGTGAGCTATGATCAGGAATATTCACGAGTGACTAATCCCTTACTGTCCACAGGTAGGCAGCCAGCCACACCTCCAGTTGCAGATTCACTACTGAGCGAGCGTTAGGTGACTGACAAGAGTGACGGGTTGTGGCTCAGCCCACTGATCTGTAAACGTTCCATTCGCGTTTTCATCACGTACACAGTTGGTCCACCCCGAGCAACGAGTAGTGACTAGCCTTACCTAAAAATGTAGCGCTGCTACCGTTGTTGCCGTTCTTTCTAAAAAAGAGTGGCACTACCGCTACAGCTACTTAAAAAGTAGCTTCGCTACGTAGCGGCGCTACTAGTAGTGCCACTATGCCCAACACTGTAAATAGGGAAAGCTATAGACAAGTTAAATATAATTACACTGAGTGAGAAGAAAAAAAGTATGAAAAGAATATTATAGAAAAATGTAAGGACGCAAAACTTTCTAAAGACATATAAATAATAAATTAAGGAAGAAAGAAGCTGTGAATATGATCAAAGTGGGTGACCAAATCTATGAGGATGCAAAGAAAATCTGTGAAATATTAAATGAAAACTTTCAGAAAGTATTTACCCAAGAGGCAGAATATGAAGAGAGGGATGAGGAGAGAAGTGTCAAAAGAATGGAAAATATAAAAGTGGATGAAGAAGACATACTGGGGCTATTAGAATCACTAGATGGTAAGAAGGCAATGGGTCCAGATGAAATATCAGACCAAGTCCTGAAAAAGTGCAGTAAACAGTTACTAGAACCAATTCACGACATTATAAGTTGTTTGATTAAGACTGAAGAAGTCCCAGTGCAATGGAAGAGGGTATTATGTGGTCCCACTGTATAAGAACAGAAATAAATAAGAGCCTCTGAACTATAGACCAATTTCTCTCACAAGTGTAATGTGCAAACTGTGTGAGAAAATAATTAAAAGACAGTGGGTGGACCATCTGCAAAGAGAGAAGAAAATAAATTAAAGTCAATTTGGATTCAGACAAGGTAAAGCTTGTGTCACAAATCTAATATGTTTTTATTCAAAAGTAATAGATATAGTACAGGAGAGAGACAGATGGACAGACTGCATATTTTTGGACCTAAAAAAGGCACTTGATAAAAGTTCCACATAAAAGATTGCTGTGGAAACTAGAACATAGAGGAGAATTAGGGAGAAAAATGACAGATGGATGAAAAATTACCTGACAAACAGAGAAATGAGAACTGTGTTGAAAGATGAAATATCAGAATGGAGAATGGCCACTAGTGGAGTTCCACAGGGATCAGTGTTAGCACCCATAACATTTTTAATGTGTATAAATGATATGTCAGAAAAAGTAAAGAGTTCCATGAGTATGTTTGCAGATGATGCCAAACTGCTTAGAAAAATAAGAGATGAAGATGATTGTAACAAACTGCAGGAAGATTTAAATGAAATACATAAAAGGAGTAAAAAATGGGAAATGGAGTTCAATGAAAAATAAGAGTCACAATGAAAATGGGCGGGAGTGAAAATAGACCAAGTGGTGTGTGTATAAGATGGGAGGGACAATCATCGACACAGGCAAGGAAGAAAAAGACTTAGGAATTATAATACAAGATACACTGACACTTGAGAAGCACACAAACCAGATATTCAAAGAAACATATCAACTGCTGCAAAACATTAGTGGCATTTCACTAATTGGATAGGGACACAATGAAGAAAATAATAACAACATTGATTAGCCCAAGGCTAGAGTATGCATGCGGCAGTTGTCTGGTCACCACACAAGAAAAAGGACATAAGGAAATTTGAAAGGATTCAAAGAATTGCAACTGAAATGGTACCAGAACTAGCAAGCCTGCCATATGAAACTAGATTAGAGGAACTGTGCTTACCAACACTGGAATAGAGGAGACCTGATAGCATTGTACAGGCATACAAGAGGAATGGACGTGTTTGACAGAAGTGATTTTATTGAGACAGAAGGGGGGAGGCAACTAAGAGGACACAGATAGAAACTGAAGAAGGGGACTTGTTTGAAAGACATAATAAAGTACAGTTTTCCATACAGGAGTGTGGATACATGTAATGGACTAAGCAAAGACATTGTTGAAATGAGCAGTGTCCATAAAATGAAGGAAAAGTTGGACAAATGTAGATTGGGAGACAGGACTATCTGAGCTTGAGTTCAGGCCCTGTATACTACAAATAGGTACATGCAAATAGGGTAAATACACGTAAAAGAGGAAAAACTACGTTTGAAGATTAAAGAGACAAAGAAGAGGTAAAGAGGGTTAAGGAACCCAACTTTTTTTTATCATGACATGAACATGACAAACCATACAAATGACACCCTGGTATTGGCAAATCCCACACAAAGATCAAATCCAAAACCACAACAATGATGATGGCTGTTGTGAGTTTCCTCATTATCACACGAGATTGCCAGGGCGAGTAGGATCCGTTAGACTCTCACAGCCCTTCAGCAACACCTTATTTGATCTGTAAACTTCCTATAAGCCAAGATTATGTCTACAGGTAATGCAACATTTGGCAACTATTTGGTAACTATTGTTTTGTTCACAAAGCTTACAATATCAGTGCCAAGTCAAAAAGTACAAATTCAGATAAGTTTTGAAATTTTTATTTATGGACAAGAGGATAACAAACCTTTTACTTTCAGTTCATGTGTAGCAACTGCAGATGATGCAGCTGTTCTGAGGGCTGTGATGACCTCCCCTTGCAAGAACTGAAAAGCATTGATATATTTCATGATGTATAATTATATGTCTTTCTCTTTACAACTTTTACCCATGTTCATAGAGGGTTACTGTTATGAGGTTGGGGGAGAGGGGGTTTATGGTGAAATGCTGAGTCTGATAGGGGGAAAGGTGAAGTCATGTGTTAAATAATATTTTCAGTTTTTTTCCCTATGTTACTTAACTCTCAAACGACATTGTTTTCACCAAATGGTCCCTAGATATGGGTAAATACAGCTTTTTTTTTTTTTGTTGTTGTTTATTCATATTGTATGAACTGTCTTAACTTGCTGAACACAGTAATGAAATCCAAATTGCAACATGTTGTGTAATACAGTACCCTCCCGAGTTTTGTGATCCTTGTGTTTCGCGCTCAATCCTAAATTCTTACCATGCTGACTTTCGTGCATTATCGCCCTGAGTCTCGCGTTGCTTTGATATGTATGGATCACGTCTACCTACCGTCGGCGTCATGCGCGATTCCTTAAGGTGGTGTCACACTGGCCATTTTCCTCCAACTGTTGGGGCTACTGGCAGCCACGTTTGCCCTTGCGCCCAACCAGGAGTGAATTGTCGGTTGTCCATACGGATGGAAAACGGCTGGAGGTACGAGAAACCGCATGGCTGTATGTAAACAAAGAGACAACGGTAGTGGCTGAGGAGTGAGGAGCAGTGGAAAATGGCCAACCAAGAAACTCGTAAAGTAGACTGGCAGAGCTAATTCGTTCACTATTTAATCGATACAGGGCGACTGCTTTGTTTACCTTGTGAATATGGACAACCAAGCTTGGCCGTGTGTGCCGCACACCTGGAAAAGTTGGGGTTGCCAGTCGCCTCTATTGCCATTGGATTGGAGGAAAAAGGCCCAGTGTGACACCAGCTTAAAGGCATGGTCACACAAGCTAGTTTCTTGGGAATTTCCCACCAAAATTATCTCCCAACAATTTTCTGCCTCAAATTTATCCTCAAGTTTGGTCACACAGAGGACTGTTGGATTCTGGGATATATCAGCTGAAATGCAAAAATAACAATGGATCCAGATGTTGCAGAGTTTGCTTTGTGGTGTTTGCTGAAGAAAAATAAAAAAATTAAGAGAAAGCATTTGTTGGTTCGTGAGTGGTTAGCTCAGAGACAAAGGGAGAGTGTGTTACAGCTTGCTACCGTTAATTAAATGTCACGATTAGCAGTGAGGACCCAGCCATGATAATGCAGTGGCTATGCTTGGACAAGACTCAAGTCCAAGACCTGCTCAACCTGGTTATTCCAAGCTTATCTAGCTTCGTGGAACTCATTGTGGTACTGGAATAAACACACGGATAGCTACTAAACCGATGAGCTGATACGCTCTTTTTCTTCTTGTGACCACAACTTACCGACCTCACGAGAAAATTACTGACATGCTAGTGACTTATTGTTATCTTAAGACTTAATTTCTTATTGTTATATTAAGACTTAATTTCTATGACCTAATGTTTAAAACCTATTATAGATCTGTAACCTACTAAGTAAGGTAGTTCAGGTAATTGAGAAAGAAAGTCTTTGACAGCATATGGTGTCTCACTGGAAGGTTCATGAGGTTTACTATTTCTCAAAGCTTTTAGAAAAGCTATACATATTGTTACTACCACAATTTCTCATTTATGGAGGAGGAAATCATGATTAGACCATCATACTTACTGCAGCAGGGAGCCCAGTATCTTCATGTAGCAACAGTATATTAGATGAGTGAGTGTTATGTCCATGGTCACTGTTTTTCGGTAAGAAAGTTAGTATCTTGACTGCTAGAGCCTCATCATTCACAAGTCCTGGCATCAAAAGCATTCCTCTGGAAACAATAACAAGAACAATTAACAATAACAAATACTGTATGCTCCAGTATTCACTTTAATCTCATTCTTGTTTCACCTGCTATATTATGTATATGCTATGTAAATGCAGTACATTGAGTTTAAATATTTAGGGACAGTTTTATGTAAGCATGGAAGTATGGAAGGTGAGGTGAGGGAAAGAGCAGTAAAGGACAGACAGGTGGTGGGTGCATTGGAGAGAGTATGAAAGGAAGTGTGAGCATGGAGGTAAAGAGGGGAATAAGGAACAGTATTATCCTGCCAACTCTGTCATATGCATCAGAGACGTGGACATGGAATGCAGCACAGCAATCGAGAATACGTGTAGTGGAAAAGAGTTATACAAGAGGTGCATGTGGTGTTTTAGGATTGAATGGAGAAAGTAATGAAAGCAAGTATAGGTGACAGAGAAAGGAGTGGATTGTGGAGTGGTGGAGAGGGTGAAGCATGGTGTGCTGAGATGGTTTGGAAATGTGATGAGAATGGAGAATGAATTCATTAAGAGAGTGTATGAGGGAAGGATTGAGGGAGGGACTCTAGATTCTCTAGAAGAGGGGGTCATTGTTGCACTCTGGGGGGCAGCATGAACCAACATGATGGTGCCACTATAGAAACACTTGCCTGCACCACAATGGGCTGGGGCTGACCATCAGTCCCTTCCAAGAAAGCCTTCTGGCGCCTTAGGCAGAAATGTTAAAAAAAAATAAATAAATAAATAAAATAACAAAATGGATAATAATAAATAAGTAAATAAGAAGAAATAAAATTAAAAACTCAGACATTTAGTTAAATGGACTCAGGCATTTAATTAAAGGCACTCAAGACATTCAATAAGTGACTCAATCATTAAACTACATGCACATTTAGATAAAATCAGACATTTATTTAAAGGGACTCATGACTTTCAGTTATTGGGAATCAGACATTTAATTACAGGGTCTCATTAATATCATTAACATTAGTTAGACCTTATCTTGATTATGTGGGACAGTTCTGGACATCTAAATGTTAAAATCAGTACAGAGAAGGATGACTAAAATGATGCATGGGTTAAGAAACTTGCCATATGATGAAAGACTTAAATATAGCTCAAGGATGATCGGCACTTCTATTGCTTCCATTCCTTAAAATGATCCCCAGTACCCAGTTTGCACGATTTCTAGCTTGAATGCATTGTGCCATTGAACAAAGATCAGAGCTCACCACCACCACTAAATCCCTCTCGCACCTAAACCTACTCATGGGAGTGTCATTCAAGCAATAGTTATCTCTTTCACTGATAAACTCTGGAGCAGCCTTCCTTTGTCTGTATTTCCTCCTGCCTACTACTGGAACTCTTTCAAGAGGGTACTATCAAACATCTCTCCATCCAAGTTGACCCTCTCTTCTAGCCACTCATTTGTTTTTTCCTTTGAGCTGCTGACTTTACTGCAAAAAATATCAGTCTTACCCTTGCTGCTTAGGTAAAGGCATAAAGGAGCGAAGTGGCTGAATGGCTCCATCAGGATGGTTAGGGCCTTGGCTGACAGCAACCAAGGCCCGTCTAATTGCTGGTATCAGAACTTCCCATGTCAGCACTTTATTTACCTCATCATTGGTAATTAACTTTATCCACCCATTTGATGAGTTCTTGTCAACGGAGCTTGCTGAAGTGCTCATTTTTGTCTTCTGTAAACAGATAAAAGTATTGATCATACAGTAGTAGCAGTGATGATAAAAAAACAAGGCTTGTGGCAATACACCACATCTTTAGGTGAAGGTGAAAGACGTTCTAAAATTAAAAATGGGGTGTGTGTCAAGTTTCATGTTCTACCTATGTAGCAAAGGTAAAAAGTTTTATGCCTCTTTAGCAATGGCACACATCCTTACAATATGGACATCGAAATAGTGATCAATTTTTACACTTCAATAGACTTTTCTTTCTCATTTCCAGTAAGGGACAATTAAACCAATTAGGAGATCAACAGGTCCAGGCCACTCTGCCCTGTGGTGTCTGAGATCTTACCACCTATTCCTTCATGTCAAAGATAAAATTGGTTTCATTCCATCTGTCCACTCACAAGCATTGATGTGGCACATGTGCATTGTTAGTTTGTGATTGCATGAAAATCAACTGTAGTGATAAATATTCATGATATTTTTTCAGTAATATATTGGAATGTTTGTGTATGCCAAAAACCCTCACACCTTCTTACATAGATCCCCAACATGCCAATTTGCATCAGTAATATGCCCTACAAACACAAAGGTCAAGCTGAAGTATCAAACAGTATAGGTAGTTAGATCATACTCAAATCAGCTATAGTCGATCAAATACCTATAAGTTATCTCATTTCAGGTTCATAATAAGGCATTTGGCTGTGTAGATACAAATGATAGGTAGGTGTTTTGATAAGGTATAGCATGAAAATCACATAGGTGATATTCAAAACAGCCCAGCATCACATTCAACAATATAGTTCATGCTGTTTTGAATATCACTACCCATGTGGTTTACATTCAGTAAATTATTAGAATATCTTTTATTTGGACTCACAGAGCAACAGAGTAATAGAGTCTTTCTATATATGTACCTGAGATGAGATGAATTATTGATATCTAAAAAAGGTTATAGTTCGTTCAAGTATGATCTCTGACTGATACTCAAGACTGTCTTTCGTGTGCTCGTATGGCATATTTTAAATGTAATTTGGCATATTTGAGATTTACATAAGGTAAGGATTTTTGTATATGGATTTTTGTATATACATACTCAAACACATTATGGAAAAAATATCTTGAATATCTACCACAACAGTTGGTTTTCATGCAATCATGAACTAACAATGCACATGTGCCACACTTATCAAAATTTTGGCTTTGTAGATCAGATGAAATTAAACCAACTCTACGTAATTATAGTTTACTAATATAAGGATGATAAGCTACTTATTTAGTGGCAATAGGCTACAAATTCTGTCACCATTAATCTAGGGGTGAAGTATTAGTCCTTTTATTTACTTTAGGTATTTGGGATTGGTATACCTATATCAACTTAACTACTACTACTCATCTAAATGGGCCCCATAACAACAATAATAGAGAAGAGGAGGAAACAGGGAGACATGATCCACATTTTCAAGATAATCCTTGGGATCCTATTAGTTGCAGGACGGAACCAACAAAACACGTACCTGAAGACAGCCTGAAGCTAGCAATGCACGGAACGTCAAAAAGGAACAAATTCTTCAATGTGAGTTATCAACCAATGGAATAGTTTCCCAGAAGATGTAGACAGTGCAAATATTTTTGAAAATAAATATGACCAATATATAAGACTGTGATAGTGAAGAGGCACTGATCCTATGCCTCAAACTATCACTAAAGGTAATGTTGAATATCTCTGCCAACCTGTTTTTAACATTCTAAACCCCCCAGAGCTACAAGATGAGGACAGTCATAAAGCGTGCCATGTATTGTCTTAAACTCCATCTTTACCAATATCTTACAGATACCAGATACTTACAGAAGACCTCCTGGAAGAGGCTTACGCCTGTGACTCCAGATCTACGTTAACAACTTGTGGCAGTGTGTGGTGGATGATTTGAGCCTTGTAATTATATTTCAAATCTTGGTTAGCCCAGAATTGATCGAGTCTGGATTCAAACTGAATCACTGTTGTTGCCGTCACCACCCACTCAGGCAGTTGATTCCAATTATTCACTACTCTACTTGGGAAAGCATACTTCCTTACATCCAACCGTGATCTTGACTTAAACAGTTTCAATGAATTTCCCCTACTCCTGCTTTCTTCTCTAAGTTTCAATATTCCTCTGGTACATGCATCATCATATTTCCCAGTGAGTATCTTATAGGCCTCAATTAGATCTCCCCTTGCTCTTCTATATGCCAGTGTGGGCAGTCTCAGCTTCCTCAGTCTCTCTTCGTAGGAAAGTCCCTTGAGTTCAGGCACCATCCTAGTAGCCCTTCGCTGAACGTTTTCCACAATTTCAATGTCTTTCACCAAGTAAGGACTCCATACTTGGTTGGCGTATTCAATGCATGGCCTTACCAGTGCCTTAAACAAGGATTTAAATATTTCAGAATCCAATGAAACAAAAGTTCTTCTAATTATTCCCACTAAATTATTGGCTTTATTTACTTTTTCTACTAGATGGTCAGCACAACTTAGTTTATTGTTTATAATGACACCCACATCTTTCTCTGTAGTAATCCTCATTAACTGTTTCTCCATGTGATATCCTTGATCTTCAACAGATGTTCTTCCTATTCTCATGTATTTGCATTTGTCTGGATGAAATCTTAATAACCATTTTTCACTCCATGAATATAAGTCTAACACATCTTGCTGCAACTTCCGACAGTCATCTTCTTCTTTAATGCATCTAAAGATCTTAGTATCATCCGCATACATATATACTTCACTATCATTTGATATTTTATCAGGGAGATCATTTATGAATATTACAAACAGCAATGGCCCGAGAACAGACCCCTGCGGCACTCCACTTATCACTGGCTTCCAACTTGACATTTCCCCCTTCACCACCACTCTTTGTTTTCTCTGTGTTAGAAAAGCTGTAATCCATTCCTGGTACTCTTTTCCAACTCCATAACTGTTAATTTTACTTATAAGCCTTTTATGTGCCACTTTATCAAATGCCTTCATAAAATCGCAATATATTACATCAATTGCATAACCATCATCAATAGTTTCAGTCCACTTGTCCATAACTTTTATGAGTTGGAGCACCGTTGACCGTCCCGGGATAAATCCATATTGTTTTTCACTAAACAAATTATATGATCTCATGTGCGTCATTATCTCCTCCCTTATTATAGTCTCAAAAATCTTACATATGACACTTGTCAAGCTGACTGGTCTATAGTTTTCTGGGATACACTTGGCACCCTTTTTATATATGGGAGTAATATGTGCAATGAGCCAATCCTGAGGGAGTTCCTTGTGTGTAAAGGAGTATTGATAAAGTATTTCTAAGGGCACTAATAGTTGTTCCATAGCCTCCTTTATGATTCTAGGGTGTATCCCATCAGGTCCAGGTCAAACCACTTCATTATTTGATCATTATTACCATTACTCATCATCATTACTCATTAGTATTTAGTACTGTTGCAGAATGCATGGTGATAGGTTGATTTTTAAAAATTTAACTCCCCCTCCTTTTTAGAGATTTGAATAGGAAATAATCAATTTTAAAACAGCATCAGATATGGTGCAAAAAATCAAAATTGTATGACTAAATGCATTTTTGCCATTATTTTCTTCAGATATCAATGGGTTTGGGATTGTGGAAGGGGGAGGAAAGAGAATTCAAGATCAAATTTTACCAGACACCAAGTTTTGTCCGCCATTCTGAAATGGATGATTTTAATTAATACTACTATCTTTGACTACCTTGAAATGGCTGTGTTATAATTTGGTGATACATTTGCTCTAGCGCCTTCGTATCTGTAGTCCAGTGAATAAAATTACTTGTGTGAAAACTGAAAAAACATCATATTTTACCCAGAAATGAAAAGCCAGTCTATAACATATTGCTCAGTTCTAAATAATCCCCAAAATTTAGTTTACCTTTTCCTTGGGCTCAGTTGTTTCACCTATTGTCATTATCATTGGGTATGCACCTGTCACATGGGATGGCATGCTCCTCCCTTCTCCTTTGTTGTTTACTTGCAACAATAAACCATCAATCAATCAATCAATCCTTAAATTTGTTTGAAAGTCCAAAATAATCACAGCTTCCATATCTTTTCTTTCCCTTGGTGCTTTTGGTATTTTCTTGCTCTTTCCCATAGTTTGTTTTGAATCCCAGTGACCAACAACACGCTTTCCCCGCCAGCTGCCAGTAACACCTACTTATAGAAAGGCGGCCATTGGATTCATTTATTCGCGTTTCGAAATCACCGTTGCCAGGTTATCGTACTCAGAACATAGTGTTTACCGGTTTTTGACGCCTAACTATTACCAAGAAACATCAGGAATTAACTACTTTAACGATAAATATAAATTAATCTAGTTATTGGGGCCCAGGAGACAGTTTTGGTGTCGGAAGTTGGTAAATATAAAAGGCTGAGTACGACAATCTGGCAACGTTAATTGTAATTGAAGTACATTACATTAACTCAGAAGCACGCGTTCCTTTGGTCATCCTCTGTATATACTTTCTATAAATATTAAAATCATCATCACCATAGCTCCCGTACGTCCTGGAGCATCATTGAGCACAGGGAAGAATATTAGCTGGTACACAACTCGAATTCTTGAACGATTTATTAACCTTAATTACTGCTGTAGAAAAAAGAAAAAAATCGCACAAGTGGTACCCCAAGACATGTACAGAGCATATTGAAGGAAAAAATATCAAGTAAATGGGAAACCTTAAACGAAATATATATACCTTGTAAATCCTTCAATATCCACAAGGAGATCTCCTGACTTTTTATAAGGTGGTTTGTGGGAGACTGTAAACGGCTGCAGACTCTTTATGCCACAACACACCGCTCTGCTATCTCTGATCTATTCACCAAGTTAAGGTCATTGCACTGATACTGGCCCTGTCATGGTTGCCAGCAAGAAGTTTAGGTTATGTCCGAGAGACGATGCCACTCTTAAATGGGAGAATCTCAATCACTTGTCTTAGACTTTCAGGGCCGCGTTGTGCAATAACCCCTGCCCAAGCTATTATTTTATGTTAATCCATCGTCTATTCCATCCCATTTAAGTCGAGTTATCACATACACCCACATATAATTACCACACATTTAATTCCACTTCTCTCAATCCCTGTCTCAAATCATGATGGATTAACATGGGACATACTAATGCAGTGTTAAGACCACACAGTTGCATACTATTTATAAAGCGCGCGTCCCGATGTGATGTCGTCAGACATCCCCGTATCGTGAGACATCCCATCCTGTATATGGGAGAGTGGTGATGATTCGGACAGTGGGATGGTCCGGCCATAGCACTGATTGATTGATTGATTGATAGTTTATTGTTGCAGGTAAACAACAAGGGAGAAGGGAGGAACATGCCATCCCTACCCCCAGGCAGGACAGAGTGAGATTATACAAATATTAATACATGTGAAGGGAGCACCAGGAAATTAAAAAGATACAATGGTAGGAAGGAAAGCACAACAAGGGACTTATTGTAAAGTATATAGGAGTGAGTGCCGCGAGAATTTGTGTGAATGTGCATAACTTTGCTGTCTTGGCCCTCAATCAATCTATTTTCAAAAAACAAAATTGTCTTGATGTGCATCGTCTTCCTGAAAAAAGTCTGCATCACACAAGCATAAATTTGTAACAATAATGTTAAAACAAACATGCAAAAATAAGGGATGAATAAAGTAGCGCATTAACATTCTCTTTGTACTCATCTCCCTTCAACTCCTCAAAACTAAAAAATATTCTTTCATCGCATCATTTTTTTCAACACGGATCTGGATCTACATGCTCTTCTGATTCTGTTGGTGTAGGTTCCGTCCCGAGGTAATAATAATAATAATAATAATAATAATAATAATAATAATAATAATAATAATAATAATAATAAATAAATGAAGATAAATAAATATATATATATATCTATATATATATATATATATATATAAATATATATATATATATATATATATATATATATATATATGAAGCAAGGTAACGAGATCGGATCGATACTCCGGTCCGTCATGACGTCTTCGGAGGCAATATTGACCCTCTATATACTTTTACATCGGGACGTAAACCTACACTAGCATCATCAGAAAAGCGTGTAGATTCAGGATTTGTGCTTGAAAAAGTGATGCGATGAAAAATAGCTGAGTACTATGGAGTTGAAAGAAAATAAGTTCAAGAAAATGTTTAGGCGCTACTTTATTTACCCTTATTTTCCTATGTTTGTTCTTACATTATTGTTACAAATTTAGGCCACTGTGATACATAATTTTCTCAGGAATACAATGGTGGCCTCATGTTTTCTTAATAATGAATGGTGGGGTCAGAAAACCGAGTTGAAGTGAAGTGGGTGAAGTCGTCGTTTTTGGATGAAGATGACCCAGCTGAACTTGGCCATATGCGTAAAAGATAAATGTAAGAAACTTAAAATGATAATTGTCTTCATTATATGCTTGTTGCTATAACCATGGTTAACTAACTTCACTATGATTCCTTGCATATTAGACGAGTTACTTTTTTTTTATTTTTTTTACTGTGAATATATGAAGATAAAAACTTGGCATCCTAGGGGTATAATAAGAAAAGAAAAAAAAAAAAAAGAGGGACCTATATACCAGATTAAAAAAATAATAAAAATAGTCGTTATTTTAAATCACTGAAGCGAACTCTTTGAATTTCATAACAATCCAAATATGTTTACTCCCCCTAAAAATTGTTGAAATGGGATGTGATTTTTTGGTAAAAAAAAAAAAATCTTTTCATTACAGATTCCGTCGTATAGGAAGTTCGGACCCCAAACTCTACTAATATATATATATATATATATATATATATATATATATATATATATATATATATATATATATATATATATATATATATATATATATATATATATATATATATATATATATATATATATATATATATATATATATATATATATATATATATATATATATATATATATATATATATATATATATATATATATATATATATATATATATATATATATATATATATATATATATATATATATATATATATATATATATATATATATATATATATATATATATATATATATATATATATATATATATATATATATAATACATCTCAACAAACCACTTGGCAAGCACAAGTGGTTTGTTGATATATATATATATATATATATATATATATATATATATATATATATATATATATATAAGACTAAAAGATAATATTTTTAAGAAAGTAATCATTGCTTGCCGAATTAGCACATTCAATGAGCATATAATATATATATATATATATATATATATATATATATATATATATATATATATATACATATATATATATATATATATATATATATAGCTGACTCCGACATCCCATCTTAGTCCCACATATCTCAAGCCCGTCAGGAATAAAATGCCATTTTTATATTGTCCTGGATATGTTTGTGTTATATTTTCACTAAATTTTAATTTTCAACATGTTAATATTAAATATTTTACATTTTGTCAGGAAAGGGTAAAACTGATTTATAAGAAAATATAACTAAACATCACTGGCGATTTTGTTTAGAATTTTAAATTGGTGGCTGCAAATTTGCATTACCTGGCGAGAAAATAATATCACCTTGTTACGAAGGTTAATTAATTCTTGTATTATATTTTTGTCCTTGAAGCTGGGTTTAAGATGATGGGGCTGGTGGTAACATATACCATCTTTAAATATTATCAGTACTTAATCAGTTATTGCTCATTCATTTCTATCATTTATCAACCGGAAATTAATATAAAACCCGGATCGTTACAAAACACCGTAAGCATACAGTTACGAGTACCGTTGCTTTTGACCGTGTGAGTGTATCTACGGCCCATAAGAAAGGTAACCATAAAATATGCATGGCCAAATTCCACAAACTTTCATTCTCTGATGTATTTGCGATACTAGCCACTCTAAAGGCAGCACAATGAAATATGTAAAGTTCCTTTCAGACCCCTAGGTAGAAAGATTGAGCAGTCTTCAGTCTTCTATGTTTTACTCCTTACCTAAAATCATGAATTGTTAATGCGGTCGACATGTGGTTTATACGCCCTTACTGCATCGTATCTCATCAAGAATTTCATGGAAAAAAAAAAAAGAAAACAAAGGCCGCTTATACTACCATAAAAGAGCGATAAGACGTCACATCCTGCCTGACGCCTGTTTCTCTGATTACATTTCGTCCGTTGGTCACAGGACAGAGCCAACATGCTCCTGAAAGTTTCAGTGGAGAAAAAAAGCAAAATTAAAAATAAAAAGAGGTTGGAAATGTAGCAAGTGTGTCAACAGAAAAAAATCAACGAAGTCTTCAAAGAAGTGCTGTGAGTGATGAAACATGGGTGCATAAATTGGACTACAATTTTACATCTAAATGACAATCAAGTTGTTTATATGGTGTAGTTGCCTCTGGATCCTTGAGGCTTTTTGAAAGAACACCAAACTCAGTGACAGGATAAGACAGTATGGCTTCCCCCAACTCTACTAGTGCCAGTGCAAACGACACGTCAGAATCTCCTACTAATATGCAAGATTCCCAGGTGCAGTCTGCTTCCAGCCACAGAGACGTAAGGCAGGACGGCTTCATTTACTTAAGGGTTTGAGGATAAATCGGTTGGCATGCCACATAAGAATATTACGGTATATATATATATATATATATATATATATATATATATATATATATATATATATATATATATATATATATATATATATATATATATATATATATATATATATATATATATATATATATATATATATATATATATATATATATATATATATATATATATATATATATATATATATATATATATATATATATATATATATATATATATATATATATATATATATATATATATATATATATATATATATATATATATATATATATATATATATATATATATATATACATATATATTTTTTTTTTCTTACAGCAGAGGAGTCAGTTCAAGGGAATAAAAAAAAGGTAAGAGATGTTAAAAAAAAAACCGATACTCACTGCTCCTAAAAAGAGTTAGAGGAGTGGCCGAAAGATAGGTCAATTTCGGGAGGAGAGGTGTCCTGATACCCTTCTCTTGAAAGAGTTCAAGTCGTAGGCAGGAGGAAATACAGATGAAGGAAGATTGTTCCAGAGTTTACCAGCGTGAGGGATGAAAGAGTGAAGATGCTGGTTAACTCTTGCATAAGGGGTTTGGACAGTAAAGGGATGAGCTTGAGTAGAAAGTCGTGTGTGGCGAGGCCGCAGGAGGGGGGGAGGCATGCATTCAGCAAGTTCGGAAGAGCAGTCAGCATGAAAATATCGATAGAAGATAGAAAGAGAGGCAACACGGCGGCGAAATTTAAGAGGGAAAAGACTATTAGTAAGAGGAGGAGAGCTAATGAGACGAAAAGCCTTAGACTCCACTCTGTTCAAGAGAGCTGTGTGAGTGGAGCCCCCCCACACGTGAGATGCATACTCCATACGAGGGCGGACAAGGCCCCTGTAAATGGATAGCAACTGTGCGGTGGAGAAGAACTGGCGGAGACGGTATAGAATGCCCAGCCTCGAGGAAGATGATTTAGTAAGAGAAGAGATATCACTTGCTCTCGTGCCCAACGAACTTGATTCTTCTGAATTTTCCACCATCTGGCTAAGACTTCATTGTCATTCTATTACTAAATACATCTATGCTGTTTATCTCTCACCTAACTCTACTAACTATGTAAAATTCTTTAACTACTTGAACTCTAAAGTGGAGCAGATCTTGACCCACTCTCCCTTCGCTGAAATCTCCATCTTGGGAGATTTCAATGTTCACCACCAGCTTTGGCTACAACATTGCTCTCCTCAACGACCTAGAGCAGTTGGTTCAGCACCCTACACGTATCCCCGACCGTCTTGGAGACAGGCCCAACATACTAGACCTCTTCCTTACCTCTAACCCTTCCACTTACTCTGTCAAACTGTTTTCTCCGTTGAGCTCCTCCGATCACAACCTTATTTCTGTATCCTGTCCTATCGCTCCTGTACACCCTCTGGACCCACCGAAGAAGCGCTGCTTCTGGCATTTTGCTTCAGCTCGGTGGGACGACCTGAGGATGTACTTTTCCGATTTCCCGTGGAATGATTACTGCTTCCAGGAGAGAGACCCCTCTGTGTGTGCCCAGCGCTTCACAGAGGTGATTGTCTCCGGAATGGAGGCATACATTCCACGTACTTTCTCTATTCCTCATGCTACAAAGCCTTGGTTTAATCACGCCTGTTCTCGTGCTGTCAAAGACAGAGAGGCAGCTCACAAAAGGTACCAGAGCCTTCGCACTTCTACTAACCATGATCTTTACATTTCTGCCCGGAATCGTGCCAAATCTATTCTTTGACTTAACAAAAACTCCTTCATTAATAGAAAATGCCAAAACCTTGCTTTTTCTAATTCTTCCCGGGACTTCTGGCATCTAGCCAAAAACATTTCTTCCAACTTCACTTCTTCATCTTTCCCTCCTCTCCTTAGTCCTGACGGCAGCACCACCGTCTCATCTATCTCTTAGGCTGAACTCTTCTCTCAAACTTTCTCTAAAAATTCCACTCTGGACGATTCTGGGCATATTCCTCCTACTCATCCCTCCTCTGACCATGATCTTTACATTTCTGCCCGGAATCGTGCCAAATCTATTCTTTGACTTACCAAAAACTCCTTCATTAATAGAAAATGCCAAAACCTTACTTTTTCTAATTCTTCCCGGGACTTCTGGCATCTAGCCAAAAACATCTCCTCCAACTTCACTTCTTCATCTTTCCCTCCTCTCCTTAGTCCTGACGGCAGCACCACCGTCTCATCTATCTCTTAGGCTGAACTCTTCTCTCAAACTTTCTCTAAAAATTCCACTCTGGACGATTCTGGGCATATTCCTCCTACTCATCCCTGGAGATCTCCTTGCCTTCCTAACTGACTCTTGGTCATCCTCTCTTAGCCGTTTCGGTGAAACCTTTGCTATTGCGCTGGACATATCAAAAGCTTTTGATAGGGTCTGGCACAAATCTTTGCTTTCCAAACTACCCTCCTACGGTTTCTATCCTTCTCTCTGTACCTTTATCTCTAGTCTCCTTTCTAACTGTTCTATTTCTGCTGTGGTAGACGGTCACTGTGCTTCTCCTAAACCTATTAGCAGTGGTGTCCCGCAGGGCTCTGTCCTATCTCCCACTCTCTTTCTGTTGTTCATTAATGATCTTCTTTCCAAAACGAACTGTCCTATCCATTCTTACGCCGATGACTCTATTCAGCATTACTCATCTTCTTTTAATAGCAGACCCACCCAACAGGGACTAAACGATTCCAGGCTGGAGGCTGCAGAACGCTTAACCTCAGACCTTACTATAATTTCCGAGTGGGGTAAAAGGAACCTTGTGTCCTTCAATGCCTCAAAAACCTAATTTCTCCACCTATCAACTCGACACAATCTTCCAAACACCTATCCCCTATTCTTCGACAACACTCAGCTGTCACCTTCTTCTACACTAAACATCCTCGGTCTATCCTTAACTCAAAATCTTAACTGGAAACTTCACATCTCGTCTCTCACTAAATCAGTTTCCTCGAGGTTGGACGTTCTGTATCTTCTCCGCCAGTTCTTCTCCCCCGCACAGTTGCTATCCATATACAGGGGCATTGTCCGCCCTCGTATGGAGTATGCATCTCACGTGTGGGGGGGGCTCCACTCACACAGCTCTCTTGGACAGAGTGGAGTCTAAAAGGCTCGTCGTCTCATCAGCTCTCCTCCTCTTACTGATAGTCTTCTACCTCTTAATTTCCGCCGCCATGTTGCCTCTCTTTCTATCATCTATCGATATTTTCATGCTGACTGCTCTTCTGAACTTGCTAACTGCATGCCTCCCCCCCTCCCGCGGCCCCGCTGCACGCTACTTTCTACTCATGCTCATCCCTATACTGTCCAAATCCCTTATGCAAGAGTTAACCAGCATCTTCACTCTTTCATCCCTCACGCTGGTAAACTCTGGAACAATCTTCCCTCTTCTGTATTTCCTCCTGCCTACGACTTGAACTCTTTCAAGAGAAGGGTATCTGGACACCTCTCCTCCCGAAACTGACCTCTCTTTCGGCCACCTCTTTGGATTCTTTTTGTGAGCAGCGAGTAGCGGGCTTTTTTTTTATTACTATTGTTTACTTTTTATTGTGCCCTTGAGCTGTTGAGTATTAGCCATTGTGATTTGCATGCAATAACTTACCAAAATACATTTTATTTGCACTTACAGAGCCAGATGTCTATTAATATACCTGAAATGAGATAGATTATAGATATTTGGAAGACCATATAATTCGTTCGCGAATAATCTGACTCGAATGTTTGCTACAAGCTTGTCTTTCGTGAGTTTGTATGGTACTATATTATCGATGCAAATTGGCATGTTTGGGACTTATAGGCCTGTAAGAAGGGGTGATGGTTTATGTATACACAAATATTCATATATATTATTGAAAAAAAAAATAGCGTGAATATTGATTACAAGAGTTGATTTTCATGCAGTCACGAACTGACAATGCGCAGTGCCATATATATCAAAATTCACAATCTATGGATGGACAAATGAAATGAAACCGACTATAGATATTTTTTTTTCAGTGGTGTGCCATCATTAGCACTTCAGTGGTCAGTTGCGGCCTCTGCACTATTGGCTTTGCTCTCATAGCCTTCAATGACACCAGTACGGGCCTAGTTCTCCTCTTTGTTGGTGGTAAGCCTCATTTCTAATTCTATGAACAGATATAAATTAGATATAGTATACAGTGTTAAATATCACAGATGCATGAGGTATGTAGGCTTTCATTCCCAGATCCTATTTCGTATGCTCGAAAATAAAAATACACTATAGGTAACATTTTCCTGAGCAATGGAGAAGGAGGTTTAATTTAGAATTATACGGCTCTGACTGCTCAGTTTGTAACCTTGTATACAATAACTGGCTATGCCCAGCAAACTATCGGCCGTATTATTATTATCTTTTTTAAGCGTAATGGCGAAAATACAATCCATACCGTGGTGATACGCATCGTGATCACAAAGTTTGGTATTCTCAGCAACTTCTTTTGTTGTCGTGAAGCAAAGATTACGAACCTATCCAGAAAAAAATGTTTTAAACAATACAGTACCGTTATTATCTTTGTTTTAATTATTATTCCTTTAGTTGTGGTGAAAGTTTACCTGTAGCGCATTTACATGTACTTATAACATTAAACCTATAAATATGGTGGTTTTGTGAGCAGTGATCGTAAAGGGCAAGTTCGTCTATAGCTCTGTCACAACATAGCGGTAATAGACCGTATTGACAAGACATACAGCGTCATACTCTGCCCCCCAGAGAACTGTTTAAGAGTTGAACTCGGTTCTTTTTTCTATTCTGGGATTCCGGAATAAAATTTACTGTTTGGAACTAAATGTCCAAACATGATGTAAGCTACTGCTGGTTGTGAAAATAAATAAATAAATAAATAAATATATATATATATATATATATATATATATATATATATATATATATATATATATATATATATATATATATATATATATACACTTAACTTATTGCCACTGTTCACTGGTGTCTTTCATTACAAATTTAGTTCAGGACTTGCCCAGGAAAGTTCGTAGGAAAACATATGCTCATCTAGAATCTTGTCTAACATTTTATTGTTTTATATTACCACAGGCAGCATTGTTACGTTAGCGGTGTGTGCTGCAATTGGGAAGTACAAGGCACAAAACAAGAAAGAGCTGCACGATCGGCCCCCATCCTACAGAGTGTCCTGGCGACGTTCTTTCCTGCGCCGTGTTAAACGAGCCAAGTTAGTTCCATTTGGTTAGAATTAAATTGAGCATATTATTGTTTACATCATATATAAATTATGTTGAGATAATAAGAGCATTAGTCAAGTTACAGAACTGTGAAACATTTTCAGCAATCAAAATGGAGAGGAGCCACCGCTTCAGCCGAGTGGTCGTTTGCCGAGTAGCAACAATGTGCTGAGTTTATCTTCTAGCAGCCTCGTAACATTTGTGGAAAGTGCTTCAGGACATGCACCTCATATTAGACAAACACAATCCCTTGATAATATTGTAGATCCTCCTAGGTATGAAGATGCCGTGATATACATAGACGAAGCAACAAAGCGGAAACTCAAGTCAGACCTGTGCCTACCTTCTTCAACCAATTTTAGTTAAGGGAAGAGTTCGCTATGGTGTATTATAAAAATAGTCGAAAAACATTAAACTGAGTTATAGGGCCTGTCAAACCAGACTAGTCTAGAAGTGGGCGAGGCGACGCGCCCTCCGATGTATGCCCCCATTGAATAATCGATTGATAGAAGTGTCGAATGGCAAAGTTTGTTCCGATTCCGAAAATTTGAAAATCCTTAGCAGGGGAATCTACATAAACACCGGGTGTGAGTGGCACAGCGCCAAGTGTGTGTTTGATGATGTACCTTGTAGGTTTTGTGACCTATTCTAAATATATATGACAAAACAATCATAAATTAATACTTTCTCACGTATTCTGGCAACTTATCTTGGGAGGGCCGGTGTGTGATAAGGCAATGACGTGCTTAGATTGAGAGCAAAGCCATGACACGCCACTTCTTGCTCTCCTTACTCTCGCGTCCACCACCGTCTCCATAAATTTTAGGAGCACTTTATATACATAGAGATCTTCCTGAATAACCATGCCTAAAAGATAAAGGCATTTGTAGCAGATCCGAAGAAAGGCAAAAAAAGCTTAAGCTTCGGGCATGAGGGCAGCTGCCAGCCCGAAAGGCAGAACCCAGAAATCCCAATGAATCTCTGCATTTCAGAATTTGGACAAAATCTCTGAAAATAAACATGCTGGATTCTTCAGAGCCAACTGCCTTCAGTAAGTGTCACCTCACCATCATGTTAGGGATGAAGGAGGAGATTGATGGGTTGAAACGCAAAGATAAAAGAATAACGCCGAAGAAGTCTCAAAAGAAGAAAAGAATCAGCTCGAGTCCCAGCAGTGACGACACAGCATGTGGATTTTAGCAAAGATCAAACCTGGCAACGCGAGTGAGGGGGTGCCTCATAATACCCTCACCATCGGGCGAATAATATCCTTCGTAAGGGATGAACCAAATGCCAGATATTAGGAGCAAGTATTATTATGTGATTTTTGAACCTTAAGGAAACAAAAGATAGCTAACTTGCAGCATGGTAACTATGTTATGACACCATGACACGAAAAAAAAATGTATCGCATTTTTCTTAGAATTAGGTGTTAAAAAATATTATGCTATCTTCTTCTTTGTTGTTGTTTTTTTGCAAGATTGCAATACAATTTTGGGGGTAATAACTTGATTAATCGTAGAACAAAATTGCTAAAGCCTTTTTAGAGGATACTTTTTGCCTCTTTTTTTTTTTACGACTAACAGATTTTTTTTTTTTTTTTGCTGTTTTAAGTCTTGGTAGGTAGGTTATAAAATGTTTAATGTGCAAGTAAAAAAAAAGTGGGCACTAAAATGGCGGAAGAGATCAGCTTCATAATTTTAGCTCGGGAAGAATGAGGATATTAAGCTGTGCTTAGTGAGTATCCTGCATTTGCCTCTAGATTGTAGTCCATATGTACAGTCCCTTATGTCTGCTCCCTTGACTAAATCAAGGCCTTTATTTTTTTAGCACTTGTCCCCTACCATTGTATCTTTTTAGTTTCCTGGTGCTACTTACACATGTATCCTTAGTTGTATAATCACACTCTGTACTGCCTGGGGGTTGGGATGGCATGCTCCTCCCTTCTCCTTTGTTGTTTTACATGCAACAATAAACTATCAATCAATCAATCAATCTGCACAGCATATAATTAAGTCAAGGCCGCCAGGTTATTTCGAGATCACAGCGAACTTTCCCCATACCAACTGTATTCAAATAACAATATGACTGATGTTATCAGCATTATGAGAAATATATCGACAAAAAATGTGTATCAGTTTCAATTCACCAACCTATTACCGACGCCCCGCTTACCTTCCCCACCACCCTCTCACCCTCTGCTCAACAAGTCCTTCACACGCTTCCACACCTTCCTCGCCCCCTCGTGTGCCATCAGCTAGTGACATCTCAAGTAATGGACGGCTTACTCTTTTGATTTAGTGGCGCCCTTGTCACTAAGCCGCGAATTTTGGAAAATCAACCGCTTTGGTGCGAATCGCCATAACTCCCTTATTTCTGGGGCTACAGAAAAGTTTTTGGTATCAATCGACGGCAAAATGATGCACCGGTAAAACTAGAGAAGTACAACAGTATCTGAGACCTTGGAAAGGTTATTATTCGCGTGGGGGCAATATTGGATTGGGGGGTAAGTGTTAACTTTGAAAGAGGTGCCTACGTTTCCCTTCTTCAACATTAGCCATTACTTACATTACTGACGACGCCAAGATGGTCCGGCGGCTTCACCAGATCCGTCTTCCTCCGAAGAAGCTTTGTCACTAAATGACGGGACAGGCGCTCCACCACTCTGCTGCTGGAGTGCTCTTTCCGACTGTGGTGGGTATAGCCGTGCCGCTTCTCGTAAAAAGGGATGTAGTTCAGTTCCTCCTTCGCAATTCTGAAGATAAAGATATCGCCCTAAGTATTGGCTCAGGAAGGTGGGTCGAATGCCAGGACGCTTGACCCACTCCTTGACGTCCCTCCAGAGTCGCTCAATGTTCTGTGTGTGCACCTCTGAATCTGCTGGGTCAACAAAGTTTTCAGAATGATTTACTCGTATTACTCTGTGTGTTTATCCTTCTTTAGATATATTTGAATATGCTTTCCAGCAGTCACTTATAATGACTGACCCCTGGCGAACGTTTTTCTTTATAATAGGAATGAGTGTAGCAGAGTCACGTTTTGCACTCAATGGCTCTATTAGAGGAACTACCACACACGTTTTGGAGTCACGTTCTACTGCACCAAATAGCCATGTTTGGCTCAACACTCGGCCCCATTCATATTTTCTTTTCACTATTAAAGTTTCGTCAATTTCTACGATTTTGTCCCCTCCACCAATAGGTTTCTGATTAGAAAACCAGAACTCCGTCACCTCGCTGCAGAAACTTCTCCAGTCCACGGCCGTCTGTCTTGAGATTTCTAAATTTGCTAGGATTTGGCCGTGTGAAAATGCTTCCTAACCCATACATTAAGGAAACGCAATATTTGTCAGGGTTTTAATTGTGTATTTTCTAAGAATGTGCCTTTATAGTCACTTGTAGAGAAATTACAAAGCCGCCGTTTCTTGGTTTTGGGAATCACATAATGAGCCTGTGCACCGCCAATGTTTCCTGTCTTCATGATATATGCAGTCACGTCCACACGTTACGCACACTACGTGACGAGGTAGCACACCGTGATCGCGAAGAATTTTCAACGCTTCTTCGTCGTCTTTGTGCGCTTTTTTAATCAATGCATACTCAGTGAGGGAACAAGCTGAACATAAAGAATCCATGCTCATACTGACCCAGCAACCACCAACAACCAAACACTCCACGTATGTATGTTACCTACACGGAGCATCGCTATTGGTTGAATACAACTTAGACGTGTCCTCAGCAAAAAAAGATTATTGGCTACTTGAGAATAACACAAACCAACTAACAAACATTAGAGAATAACTAATAACCTGAATTCGATGGAAATTTTTCGAACACAAGTAACCTGCGTTCGAACCTGCTTCACCCGTTCGTACGTGCTACCGAACCTGCTTCACCCGTTCGTACGTGCTACCGAACCTGCTTCACGCGTTCGTACGTGCTACCAGTAAGTGAATACATAGGGTAAGGTGGGGTAAGTTGCCCCCCATAAGGGAGACTGCCTGTTGTAGCCACATTTTTTGCAATAGAATTTTGAAAAAAAGTTATGTTGAAAGCTTAGGCTAAGGCCTATCTATGCCTATATTATATCCACTCATTATGATTTTGACTTTATTATAATGACAATTTTTTAAAAAATAATAAAGGGGGCTTCTTACCCTGCATGTGGGGTAAGAAGCCCACTGGGTAGGCCTTTTACCCCACTCTGGTTTACAATAATAAAACTCACAGAAACATAAGGAAAATTTTTTTTTCACATTATAAAAATATAAAATGTATTCCCTTTTGAAAATTATACCCTATAAATCTCTCTTGATGTGAAATATAGGAACACAGTCAAATTTGTGTATCCTAATGAACAGAATGTAAAACTAAACAATTAATTAATTTTCTAAAAGGTATCCCCTTCTTTTAGACTAGTAATATTAGACTAGCTTCCCTTTCTTGTGAATTTTTGTAACAAAAGGAACATTACTTTCATGAAAAATATATGGAACTAAATATTCAAATAATTTGATAAAATATGTCCTTTCTGTTGAATATTGATATCTGAAACAGTTAAAAACACCAACTTCCTTATAGTCTCAAACTCAAAAGTGTTCACTTATGGATGCATTTCAAAAACTTAAACATGCAGAATGTACAACTGGAGTAGGCCTGGATCTGTATGTATGTCAAAACTGCAAGTCTGATTAGGCATTACAGTATTGCTATTTTTTTGTATTTATAGCAATACTGTAATGCCTAATCAGACTCGCAGTTTTGACTTACATACAGATCTAGGCCTACTCCAGTTGTGCATTCTGCATGTGACCAATTTCTACAAACCCGACATTGGACCCATTTTTCTGAAGGTCTGCTATTAGCTAACTCTACAGTTCTTTGTCGTTAATTAGGTATCATTAAAATCACTGAAAACTTACAAGAAATTAGTCAAAAAGAAGAAATGTCCCCTTGTGGCCAGAGCAACTGTGCATTGTTTACTCCATTAGTTCCTGTGAGCACAGAGAGTTGGCGCTGCCTACTTGATCATGTGACTGGTTGAGAAAAGAAAGACAGACAAAACCAAGGGGGGGCCTTTCACCTCAGGGGGGCATCTTACCCCACCTTACTCTAGTCGTTTATGACGGTTGCAAGATTCTTATAACGGGAATTACTTACCATTTAGATGCTTCAATATTACCTTTAGGGAGACTCGCCCGTCAGGCGGGTCTCGGCACCACATGACATCCCCTCCCGATATAGTGTGTCTATCACTGAAACTTCCCGTTTTCTATGAACTCTTCGGAGAGCATGGGCAATCCATCTACCTGTCATCAATTCGGGGAGACACAATAGAATCACAGGAGAGGATGCCGACCGATATGCCACCAGTGTAACGCCCTGAATTTCACTCCACTATACTCCCACATGACCACAGCGTGTCACGAAACACACGAGAAATTAATCCAGATAAGGAAAGGTTTTACCGGCGCCGGGGATCGAATCCGCGACCAGCGAGACGGGAAAGCCACTCCTTAATCAGTCGGCCAAAGAGGTCTACCACTCGCTGTGTGAGTTAAGGGAGACTCGCCCTTCAAGCGGGTCTTCGGCACCACAGTACGCCACATCCTCATCTCATCCTTCGGCCTCGAGTAAAAATAGTCATTGTAGATTTCCTTTGCCTGTGAGAAGCTATAATTAAGGCAGGGTAAATTGCATTTTGATAACTACAGTAAGGTAAAGACTAACACGTTGGGCTCGCTTCTTTATTTCCGAAAATATCCAAACCTGGAAAACTTGATAAAGCTGCTGCAAAGCCGAGCGAAATCACTTTTTTTCATGACTTGTTTTAAGCCAAATGCATGTTGTAACTGATTGTATTAGTCATTCTTTTTAGCGAGAAACAAATTCAGCATCTTCCCTTCTTCCTTCAACAACCAGGTAAGGTGCCAGGTGTTCAAGGTGAGGGAGTCTGTACCTGGCACGGTTCTCGATGGTTCGCTCACCTAACAACACCTCTTCCCGTGGTCCTGGTTCAATGACCACATGTGTCCACCAGCCACGTATGTAACTGTTGGGAAGAGAAGTTATGTTATGATGCTCGTGGTTGTAATGTCGGTGTGGCAATTCTATGATGTTAGCAGTGCATTTTAGTGGTGTTATTGGTGCATTAAGGGATGATTAATTCACTGGAAAGGAAATGCACTTAGTATGAGTGGCGGGTCTCTCTCTCTCTCTCTCTCTCTCTCTCTCTCTCTCTCTCTCTCTCTCTCTATATATATATATATATATATATATATATATATATATATATATATATATAATCACCTGTAATCACTGTAAGGGTAGCCGATCAAGTAAAGCTCAGTGCTGTAATATGTAAGTCGGAACAACCCTCGATGATGGGATCGAGTATCCAAATTCCACACTCCTAGGCACTGTAATAGAAGTAGAAGTAGTAGTAGTAGTAGTAGTAGTAGTAATAGTAGTAGTAGTAGTAGTAGTAGTAGTAGTTATGGTAGTAGTCAGTTTCACCAAGATACTACAGGCGCGCTGGAAAAGTTTAGTCTGCTTGGCCCAGGAAGCTTGCTCCTCGCTCACACTGCCACGCAGTGCTATGTGATGCATAAAAAAATATGTTAACACCTCAAAATCACCATGAAATATTAACTTAACGCAATTTCACCATTGAACACCTACAGTGCCTAAAATGGCAAAGATTATGATGAGACAAACTACATAGCCATAAGTACACTGTTAACTTGAATATAGATATAAATATAAACTTGTTTTTATCGTATAGAATAATATCTCCAGTCATCACATGATATCTACGATAAAAAAAATAATTAGTCGTCTTGTATTAAAGAATGAATGTTATAGATGATGACTCAAGGATGGCAATGCTACTAAGAAAACACAGGTAGGCCTTGTGGTATTCCAGACAGTATTAGATAACTAAGAACATAGCGCGGAGTCGTGATGCCAGCGGTGTAGGAGGAAGCAAACTGACGGGTTCTGCGCGGTGATTGGTTACTATATCAATCAATCAATCAATGGGGGCATACGCCGGGGGGCGCGTCGCCCCAAATGACAAACATTCCACCAAATATTCTATGAAACACTTAGTATATATACTTAGTATGCAAATTTCTAATCTGCGGATGCAACACTACTGTATTCTTAAGATATTATTACTCACTGCTCCCATTTTCTTCCATCCAAGATGATGATCTTTGCCAGTCATGGAAAAGAAAATGACAACTGGGCCAGCCTGAAAGAGAAACCTTAATAATAATAATAATAATAATAATAATAATAATAATAATAATAATAATAATAAATAATAATAATAATAAGAAGAAGAAGAAGAAAAAGAAGAAGAAAAATATAGAATTTTTATTATTATTATTATTATCGGCGAACAGCTCACCCATCTGTTCATCCTCCCTTTCGGACCTTTCGGACTGGTCGATGAATTGTTACTTGGGGAAATCTGAGGAACGTAAACTTTGGCAATCCCGAATTTTGCCCTGGCTAGTGTCCCTGGGTAATGGGGTTCTTCACACCACAGGCTCAAACGGCCACTGAGACGGAGATGAGCACCGCAGCCACGTTCCTGCATATCCTCTGGACCCACCGAAGAGGGGGTGCTTCTGGAATAACAATTCAGCTCGGTGGGATGACAGGTAGAAGTGCTTTTCAGATTTCCCATGGAATGCTTACTGCTTCCACGTCAGAGACCTTCCAGTATGCGCCCATAAGATGCCAGCATATTATGGAGGTGATTGTCCTTGGGATGGAGGCACACATTCTGCTTACTTTCTCTACTCCTCATGCAATAAAGCCGTTGCATAAGGAAGAGCTGTATTATCTTAACTTTCCACAGATTTTTATCAACCAATAAGCGTCTTGTCCGTCATAATAGGGTAAACGTATTTTCAACACTAAGATAAAAAATATGCCGTACTACTACTACAACTACTACTACTACTACTACTACTACTACTACTACTACTACTACTGCTACTACTACTACTACTACAGCTACTGTTGTCATTTTTTCTATTACTAAAATATATTACCACTAAAACTTACCGTAAAGTTCTTAGGCACGTAGTCTCGAGAACATGGGTGCTTAACGTTATCTAAGAACAAAACGTTGTCTCCTTCAAGGACACGGTACAAGTCTTCTTCGTAGGCCGTCTGTATGAGTCTGAGGAGGAAAATATTGAGTAGGAATAAGGAAATAATATTTTTAGGTTAGCCTACATAATAATAGAGGAGACCGGGGCTACTTACTCATGTATGTTAATTTAATGTGTACTTTGAATAGCAATCCCCAATTAGAAAATGAAAAATTCTTGCAAGTGTGTGTGTGTGTGTGAGAGAGAGAGAGAGAGAAAGAGAAAGAGAGAGAGAGGGGGGGGGGGGGCCTCTCTTATCACGGTCACGGCTCACTACTCACAGTATCCACTCAACCCTTCCTACCTACCTAACATCCTTTCCCACCATCCCCAGCCACCGACCCCCCCTTAACCTTGACACCACTCAACCCCAACACACCCACCTGTGCACATTCTGTATCTTTATATCTGTGGTGCTGGTGACAGGATGGGCCGTGAAGAAGATATGTGAAAGGAGACCATTGATATGAGCTCCGGTGGCCCCAGCGTGGTAGGTTCTGGACACATCAGGGACCACACACTCCCTGCCACCTCTCACCTCCGTGCTCCTGAACCATATGTCCCAGTCATGGTCCTGTGAAGATTGGTTGAGGAAACGTGAGAAATTACAAGTTTTTATAATTTTTTTTGTGTGAAATAAATGAATAAAAAAAAATACGAATGATACTGTCAAGCAAGTGTGTAAATAATTGCTAATAACTATATAAGGCAGACAAAATGAATAAGGGATGGTGGACCAGCAAAGCGATTAAAAGCCGTAGATATCATAAGCTGTGAAGGAAGGAAAAGATGAGAGAGAGAGAGAGAGAGAGAGAGAGAGAGAGAGAGAGAGAGAGAGAGAGAGAGAGAGAGAGAGAGAGAGAGAGAGAGAGAGAGAGAGAATTATTAAAAACATCATGAAGCACTATGAAACAAACTATGTACATCGCCACCTCACAATCTATTTTTCTTACCTGTCTAATGATTAACCTTTAGACGGCGGTAGAACTCTATATAGACCGTCCAAAATTAAATCCGTCAGTTTTGTATGGCAGAAATATAACAGCACTTCCAGATTACGGTAGAATCTATATATAGACGATAGTTAAAACACCTCTTATGCGGCATAACTATATTTATGCTATGGTCCTAAGGTCGGCAGTGACTATATGTAGACGGTTAATATCGGGGGAGCTACTCTTCAAATACTGCCCCCGTCTAAGGGTTAAAGGTGATTCAAGAACCTCCCCGACTTAGGCAGACCATATAGTTTTGTTCAGGCCCCCAGTCTACCTAATGATCTGTCAATTTCTTTAGTGTTTTCCCTTCTTTTCCTCCCTCTTTCTATACTCTATCACATTCTTCACCCTCCTAAACCTGTAATCACCTTTTCAGCGGTTTTCCACCTGTCGTACACCTCATCCACAAAGGACCTGGTCACCATCCATCCGTAGCCAGCATGCGTTTCCACTCTGTAGGCGAGGTCAGGTCTCGAGGCCACGTGAAGGGCGCCCAGATCATTCCAGGCACTCACGCAGTATAGGCTTGGGTCAGCGTCCAGAAGCCAGGAGGTCTGGTTGAAGTAGCTGTGTGTGCAGTAGACAAAGCAGAAGGAATGGTAGGAGGGTAAAAAGGTGCCATGAGAACTTAGCAGTGAGGACAAGACAAGTTCAAGACCTGCTGAACCTGATTACTCCAGTCTTATCTAGCTTTGTGGAACTCCTTGTGGTACTGGAATAAACACATGGATAGCTACTGTACCGATCAGTGTGGAGGGTGGAGGACGAGGAGGATTTACATAGATATTCAGACCACACCGACCCTATAGTTCAGACTAGGTGGTCTGTCTTTAAACCTAAATGAAATTACATTAATAAATTGCCACCAAGACTCTGCATTTCTACTTTAGTAAATATTAAGGTGAAGGAAATGTCGGTCGAATTTGCTTTTAAAGGAGTTAATTGTGTTGCACTGGACCGTTGGAGGTGGGAGCTTATTCCATTCTCGCACCACAAGACTGATGAAGAAAAAAATGATGATGTCTGAATTTATCTGTATACACTCAAGTTTTATGCCATTATTTCGAAACGTGTTATCGATTATAAATAATTTCGATTTTTCTACATTCGTAAAGCAATTGAATATTTTGAAACATTCGATCAGTTTTCCTCGGAGGAAGCTTTTCTTAAAAAAGAACATGTTAATTAAGAGTTGAGAGCCTTTTATCGTAAGGTTTCTTGCGCAAGGAAGAGATCATCTTTGTTGCCCGACGTAGAACACCTAATTTAGCCATGTCCTTCACATGGTAGGCAGACCAAAACTGTACTGCTTATTCCAAATGGGATAGGACTAAACTATTTAAAGTGGGAGTATTACATCTTTATTTTTTTTTATTTAAAGTTTCTATTAATGAAACCCAGCATTCTGTTCGCTTTATTTGCTGCGTCAATGCATTGCTGTGAGAAGTTGAGGTTTGACGCGATTTTGATACTCACGCCCTTGACACACTGAACGATTTTGAGTTTAACGTAACTCATTTCGAAGTCCAACTTCTTATTTTTTTTGTTTCAATTTGAAGAACCTGGCACTTTTCTATATTAAAGGGCATATCCCATCTATTAGTTCAAGTTAAAATTTTATGCAAATCTTCGAGGTTTGGTCTGTCTTCGTCTGGGAGAACCGGATTACCAATCTTTGTGTCGTCAGCAAATTTATTAATGAGATTATTAAGTCCTAAGTCAATGTCGCTTATGTAAATAACAAACAGCACAGGGCCAAGAACTGAGCCCTGAGGGACACCATCTGTGGCAGGCGCCCACCAGGTCTACTAGGCTTCAAGGTGCTTTGTTGAGGCTAAGGCACTGGTCCGGGTTTGTAAAGATTGCTCACGATTAAAGTATACTTCTCTAGGTCTGAGAATAACAAAGTTGGAGGCGCGGGTGTGAAGATGTGTTCGCTGCGGAGTCTCGTATAAGAAGGGCCATGCATGGTGATTTTTAACTTGCCAGGTTAAGAAGTGCTGCCGCATTGGCACTGATTCAATAGACGTTCGATTCCTTTTCACTCCGCTTCTAATTCTACTGTGGTATTAGATTACTACCACTTGTTCTCTAGGTCTAATTAAATATCATTAAATCAATGATATTAATAATATACAATATATATATATATATATATATATATATATATATATATATATATCTATATATATATATATATATATATATCTATATATATATATATATATATATATATATATATATATATATATATATATATATATATTTATTTATATATTTATATATATATATATATATATATATTTATATTTATATAAAAAAGGCAAAAATTTCCATTCTGCCATCTTCTCAGGCTGTAAAATAATTTCTTCTCCCCCCCCCCCCCCGCCCTCTCCCTTCCGCCCTTCTTTTTCATTAATTTCCCACCCCATTCCTCCCGCCTACTTCCATCTCTCACCTGAAGAAGTCAGGAGCGAGAAGAAGATCTTCTTCCAAAATGATGGCCTTGGAAGAGGAAGGAAAAGCCACGTGAAAAAGGGAGTGGAGGACGAAGCGGATGTGCAGAGAAATTCTTACTCCCGGTGAAGGAAACATGCGTCCTTCCAATTGTTGATTGATGACGTACTTTACCTGTGTGGATTATTATCATTATCATCACTATCATCATTGTAATGTCAATATTACTGTATCATTCTCATTTAATCTGATAATATTCATAATACTAATGACAATACCAATATGAAGAAGTTAAAATACTGGACGGTGCCAACTTCACTAAATCTTGTATATATACAAATAAG